>NC_134500.1:31935711-32170711 GCF_040206685.1 Ascaphus truei
GAGATATATATACACACACACACACAGATACACACAAACACACACACAGATATATACACACACAGAGATATATATACACACACACACAGATATATACACACACACACACACATATAATACACACACAGATATATATACACGCACACACACACACACACACACACACATATACACACACACAGAGATACACACACAAAGATATATACACACACAGAGATATATACACACACAGAGATATATACACACACACACACAGATATATACACACACAGATATATACACACATACACATACAGATATACACACACACAGATATATACACACACAGATATAAACACACACACACAGATATATACACACACACACACACACACACACACACAGATATAAACACACACACAGATATATACACACACACACACAGATATAAATATACACACACACACAGATATATACACACACAGATTATATATATATATATATATATATATATATATATATATTATACACACACACACACACACACACAGAGATATATACACACACAGATTATACACACACAGATATATACACACACAGATATATACACAAGAGAGATATACACACAGATATACACACACATATACACAGATATATACACACAGATATATACACACACACACATACACACACACATACACAGATATATACACACACACATACACAGATATATACACACACACACATACACAGATATATACACACACACACATACACAGATATATACACACACACATACACAGATATATACACACACATACACAGATATATACACACACACACACACACACACACACAGATATATACACACACACACACATATACACACACAGAGATACACACACAGATATATATACACGCACACACACACACACACACACATATACACACACACAGAGATACACACACACAGATATACACACATACACATACAGATATATACACACCACAGATATATACACACACAGATATATACACACACACACAGATATATACACACAAAGATATAAACACACACACACACACAGATATATATACACACCACACACACACACACAACAGATATAAACACACACACACACACACACACAGATATATATATACACACACACAGAGATATATACACACACACACACACACACACAGATATATACACACACACAGATATATGCACACAGATATATACACACAGATATACACACATAGATATACACACACCCACAGATATACACACACACACACACACAGATATACACACACACACACACACACATACACATACACAGATATATACACAGATATATACACACACAACCATACACCATACAACTAAAACCCACAGATGCTTCCAGCTGCACTAAGAGCAATATTACCACTTAATAACACAGCAGAGCTGTCTGCATTATTGCCTTTGAGCAGGAGGAGTACCGATGAGCAGGCAGCAGAGCAGTTTCCGCCCATAGGCAGCAAAAAACACACACACACACACACACTTACTTACTTACCAGGCTTCTAGGAGAATGCAGTCTCTCCGCCGGGGTTTGACTCCGCCCCCGTGTCCTCCCACACACGCTCTCTCACTTACCAGGCTTCAAGGAGAATGCAGTCTCTCCGCCGGGGTTTTGACTCCGCCCCCGTGTCCTCCCACACACGGCACGAGTGCAGATTGACTGCACCCGGCCACCGTACTCCTCCAGCCCCTGCAGGACAGATTTTACTTCTGTCCGTGCTACTCGCTTCCTCCACACCCGCGCTCACTTCTCCCGCGGTGAGCGGGCCGCAAAAATATCCGGGGCGGGCCGCATGCGGCCCGCGGGCCGCATGTTTGACATGCCTGGTGTACATAAAGGTGCTAAACACCCTACAAGTGCTTAATCAATCAAATAAATAACAAGTGACTTTATGTGATAATATAGTGCATAAATCGTGAAATAGCAAGTGCAGAAAGAAATACAAAGTGTTTAACCCCCTGCTTTTCCCCTCTGGTGGGGTTGTCTTCACTCTTCCCCAAATTGTAGAACTGGTTTCTCACGATCCAGGGGGAGCACGGGGGAAGAAAACCCAAGGAAAAGTTCTAAGTGTAGATGTACAGATGTATAGGGAATATTCCTAGTGAACTTTGGCACCTATGTATAGCCTACTCACCGGAAATAAGAGGGGTTCAAGCAGCGTTGGTCAATGGTGGGTCGTGGAATAAATGTACTGTAGACTGGCTCCTTCACTCTGAGAATACATCCTCAGCAAGACAAAAACGAAAATACGAACATAGCACAGATCAAATGATAAAATACAATTTATAAGATCCTTAAAAATGCACACTTACAGTGTCGCTATTTAAAATAAGCATGTAAGGTATAATAGCCATCGATGAAAACCGGGAGATCAGCTCACGCCGCCTCCCACCGCACCACCTCCGTCGGAAGGTCCGGCTGGACCTCATGACTGCTCGCGGGAGATGCCGCTCCGTGTCTTCACTTGGCGACCAGAGGG
Source organism: Ascaphus truei (assembly GCF_040206685.1). Lineage (NCBI taxonomy): Eukaryota > Metazoa > Chordata > Amphibia > Anura > Ascaphidae > Ascaphus > Ascaphus truei. Next base: position 31,938,241 of record NC_134500.1, read on the forward strand.
CCCGACACTCATTGCCCCCCCCCCCCTCGGGGTGCGGGGGTGCTGCGGGGGGCCCGATGCTGCGTGGGTGCGGATGTGCTGCGGGGGGCCCGATGCTCATTGCCACCCCCCGGGTGTGCGGGTGTGCTGCGGGGGGTGTAGGGGTGCTGCGGGGAGGGCGGGGGGAAGGTGTGCTGGGGTGCTGCGGGTGTTGTTGGTGTGTGCAGGGGGGGGCGGGTGTGTTGCTGGGGGGGGGGTGTGCTACGGGGGGGCCTGATGCTGCGGGGGGGTGCGGGTGTGCTGCTGGGGGGGTTCGGGTGTGCTGCGGGGGGGGGAAGGTGTGCCGGGGTACTGCGGGTGTTGCGGGTGTTGTTGGTGTGCGCGGGGGGTGCGGGTGTGCTGCGGGGGGCCCGATGCTGCGAGGAGGGTGCGGATGTGCTGCGGGGGGGGGGGGGGGGTGGGGGGGGGGGGGTGCGGGGCACGACGCTCATTGTCCCCGGCGCTCTAGTGAGGAGGACATTACCTCTTGCTCGGAGCAGTGAGGACGGGGCCAGGGGGTGAGGAGAAGCGCCGAGTCATCGCAAACCGCCCCCACAGCCAATGGGAGAGGGCTACAGCGAGAGGTGTGGCTAGTCGCCAACCAATCAGAAAATGTACAAACCCACAAACATTTCAGTTTTATATATATATAGATAGATATAGATATATATAGACACACACACCTTTGTTTAGGACTCTAGCACTGCGGCAGTGAGACAGAGCAGAAACACACAGATACATGAGAGAAGAGAGATACAGCGAGATAGGTACAGAGACATGAAAAGAGACACACAAGATACACTCAAATAGATCATGAAAACTGACAGATAATATGTATGTATGTATATCTTTATTTATATAGGCCCATCTATGTACATTACGGTGTGTGTGTGTGTGTGTGATGGTGCTGGTATTAGTAAGAAGGTGTTACACTGAGGGGTGTGATGCTGGTGATACTGGAGGTGCTGCTGGGTGAGTAGCACATTATGCCGCCTCTCAGTGGGACTGCAGCTGTAACTCCCTGCCTGTGTCACACACATTCTGCTGCCCTTCCTGCCCAAACCAAAGATGGCCTCTCCGAGCTGCTAGCACGTGACTCCCCGCGGGTGTGGCCGCGGTTTCCATGGCACCGGAAACTTCCGGCGGAAGTGAGCGTGTTGTCGTTCTGGGAGGATGGCGGGGACCGAGCCGGAGCCGGAGCCGGTGAGCAGCTTTCTGCAGGATAACAGCGGGGCCTTCGTGCTGAGCAACCTGGCCGAGGTGGTGGAGAGAGTGCTGGGCTTCCTGCCCGGGAAAGCCCTGCTCCGGGCGGCCTGGTATATACACCTAACTATATACACGCCTACCTATATATACACACAGAATGCTCGGCTTCCTGCCTGGTATATATGCACCTACCTATATCCATATGCACCAATCTATAGCTGCACACATCCCCATAATATATACAATATTATTGTGTTAATCTTCCTGCCCAGGAAACGTATCTATATCTATAAAAACAGGGGTGGAAAAATTCTGGGCGCCCTAAATGCGCCCCTCTCCCCCCGAGTGCATTAAATGCGCCCCCCCCCCCCCCCCCCGGGTGCCTTAAATTAGCTTTCTCCCCCACCTCATCCCCTGGGCACCTGTGCTGGGCGCAGGGATTTCTGGCCTAATTGACAGGTCGTCACCACTGCGCAGCTCAGTGAAAGGAGCTTGGGGATCGTAGAACTGGGGGCGGAGATGTGAGGGAGTCTGTGTATGTATAGCTTTATATGGCGCCATCCAGGCTCACAGCACTTCACGGCAGTAATGTCCGTGACACACAATGGGAATAAGCGTCTCAGGCGTGAAGTAACATTAGGAAAAGGAGTCCCTGCCCCGAAGAGCTTACAATCTAAGTGGTAATTAGGGAGAACTTACAGAGACAGGGTGCGCTTGTAAGTGCGCGTGCAAGAGGCCAAGGTCAATGTATGAGATGTATAGTATCAGCCACGGAGCTACTCGTATGCTTCGTTACAGAGATGTGTTTTTAGATGGGTCTTAAAGGTGGAGAGAGAGGGTGCTAGCCGGATATTGAGGGGGAGGGCATTCCAGAGGTGCGGGACAGTGAGTGAGAGGTTTTATGTGGGAGAGGGCTTTAGATACAAAGGGGGTAGAGAGAAGACATCCTTGGGCAGAACGCAAGAGTCGGGACGGTGTATAGTGAGATATTAGGGTGAGGTATAAGGAGGGGCAGAGGAGGGTAAAGACTTAAAAGTGAGGAGGAAAATTGTTAGTAATACAGGATTTGATAGGGAGCCAGGAGAGGGATTTCAGGAGGGGAGATGCTGAGACAGATGTAGGAAAGAGTAGAGTGATTCTGGCAGCAGCGTTTAGGATAGATTGCAGGTAGGTATTGCACTGTATATTTTTGTCACATTGGAAGTAGCTTTGGACATCTTTGTTTGTTTTTTGTTGTATACATTTGGCCACGCCCACTAGCACTCCTTTTGACACTTATATGCATATATATATATATATTATGTGGTAATGGTTGGGGTTCTCAGAGCTTGTTGGGAATCTGTGTATTTGCTAGATTGTAGGGGAGACAGGTGAGAGGCAGGAAGACCGGACAGCAGGAGGTTATAGTAGTTGAAACGGGAGAGAATGAGGGCCTGCATTGTGAATGTGAGAGGGGAGTCAAATGTGACCTCTAGGCAGCGTGCTTGTGATACTAGGTGTATGAAAGTACTGCCGACAGTAATGTAGAAGAGGCAGTAGGGCCAGACTTGGGAGGAAGTATGAGGAGCTCTGTTTTTGACATGTTAAGTTTGAGTCGGCAGAGGCCCATTTAGGATGATATACAGTAGCCGAGAGACATTCAGAAGCTTTGGTCTATACAGCAGGTGTATGGTCAGGGGTTGAAAAGGTATATTTGTGTGTCATCAGCATAGAGGTGATATTTTAACCCTAGAGATGTGATCAGGCCACAGAGTAGGAAAAGAGAAGAGGTCCCAGGACAGACCCTTGGGGTACCCCCACAGAGATCTTGACAGGGGAGGATGAGGTGTTAGCAAGCGAGACACTGAAAGTACGATGGGAGAGGTAAGAGGAGATCCAGGATAGAGCTTTGTTACGGATACCAAGAGTATGGAGAATGTGAAGAAGAGGGTGGGCAACAGTATCAAATGCTGCAGAGAGGTTGAGCAATATGAGCAGAGTGTAATAACCTTTGGCAGCATGGAGGTCATTAGTTATTTTAGTGAGGGCTGTTTCAGTGGAGTGAGCAGATTGTAGAGGAGGTAGGAGAGAATAGGTGGTGAGAAAATACAATGTGTTTAGAGGCAGAAGGGAGACAGGGTGATAGAGACAGACACAGACTGACATACACTCAGTGAAACAGCACTGACTACTGGAGGGGTAGCGGGATAGCTGCAATAGCACCCCCACGCTCCTAACAGCGCTGGCACCTAAAATTTTTATATGACTCCTAAATATTTTATTTTCGGCCACCCCCGTCTATACACATACAGAGTGCTGATCTTCCTGTCTGGGAAAATCCTGCTCTCGGCTGCCTGGTATATATACATGTACTGTACACATTGCAGAGCCTGTTACTAACCTGACACTGATGAAACCCAAAAGGTGGAAAAATCTGTCTAAGCTACTAAATCTGGTTACTGACTGCACTTTAACCCAGACTGTGCTGAAAAAGCTGCGTAATGTGGCAAGCATACGCTTATAGAGGAGGTCCATTTTACAATGGACAAGAAGCTAAAAGTGACACAGGAGCTAATTTGCATGTCATTACCCAGAAGCCCTGACTGCAGTGGAAGCGCAGTATGTTAAGAGATAATGGGGAAGGGCAGGCTTGCAGACCTGTCTGAGACATGTGAATGTGCTCACAACGTGACATTTTTATTTATTATGGTGCAACCACTCACCAGGGAAGACGGTGCTACAAATATTGTTAATTTCTTATACCCACATTTCAATTCTCCTTGGGACGTCTCTATGTCTCTCTCTCTGTCTGTGTCTCTCTCTGCGCGCGTCTGCTTGTGTGCGCGCGCGTCTGCTTGTGTGCGCGCGCGTCTGCTTGTGTGCGCGCGCGTCTGTGTGTCTGTATCCAGTAATAGGATATGTGTAGGTAACACAGGCGCCCAGAGATAACATGAACCTAATGTCGCGGGAGACCAGGCATTTACACCTTTTATCTGGATCATACATTGAGCAAAACATAAGTGAAATAAATTGGAAATGTATTGGCATGAAAAGGCACACACACAGTGGAGCACAAACTACATAAGAAGCCCGAAATATCCGGGAACTCAAATCGGCATGAAGTTCCTCACGCCACCGCTGTCTTTGCTCCAGAGGTACTGAAATAATTTCACCGGGAGTTGGCTCATTTCACCAGGAGTTGGCACCGGGAGTTGGTCCTGGTACTTAATTCGGTTTACAATCCCAGCCGCGACTGCTACTTTCCTTTTTGAGAACTTGTTCCCAAAAAGCTGGACTTAGAAAATATTCCCCCTCGGATTTCTGAAGCCGGTGTGTCTGCTATTTCTTTCGGAGCATCTTTTGGCCGTTTCAAATTTGCTGCTACAGTTCTGGCGCTTAGAATCTGCTCTCCGGATTGGCTGAGGGATTCTTATAGTATTTCTGAGTTCATTCATGAAATACCCCAGCCAATCCCAGCGTGGGAACTTTCTTACCTGCAAATCAGAGCGCTGCCAGTCTTCTGAAGCCGGGCAAGCGGATCTTCTGAATCAGCCAAGGGCATGCGCAAGATTGCCACCTCTAGCACTTGGTGTGCAGAAGCCCCCTGCTGGTTTAGGCTTCTCGCAGTCTGCTGGGGCAAATGGTAGTCCGAGGACTTCTATTCACCTCAGGATGTGGGCATTCAAGCCTAAACCTCCTGCCCAAATGTTCTTCACACCTGGCAGCCTCTGGTGGCTTTCATGTCCGATGTCTGGGTAGACTCGCTGGCACCAAGCTGGTAGCCCGGTGACTCACCCAGAACATCGGTCCAGAAAGACCCAGCTCATAATACTGTGCACAAGTATTTATGTTTTAAAACACACTGTTTGGACATTTTTCAAAGTGTATATTTCTATTAAAGTCTTTCTGCTATGGGGAATTGAATAAGATGCTGCACCTTATTTCTTACTAGCCATTTTCGCCACACACTATAAACCTTATGTATGGTTGGGGCACCTTAGAACCCCTATATAGGTTCTAGGTGACCTGGGCATTAACTGGGTATCCCCCGTAACCTAGGACCCTTGGACAAGTTCAGGGACACCTCACATCCCTATGCCCCATTTACCTTTCTGGTCTGTGCTGAAGCAGGGAATCTTAGCGGTGAGTCGCGCAAGCGTTTTCAAGTGGAGATTTTGCCGGGACATCCATCAACTCTGGACCCCGACTAGCTAGGCACATTCTGACAACGCTTTCTCCGTATAACCCACCCCTTGAAACGCATAGCCCAGCGATCTCTGCTTGCTGGCACTCCTGGAAAGGTAAAAACACATTCTTTATTGTCACATAATTTTACAACAAGCATGTACAATCACTGGGCTCAAGAGCTGACACTCCCAACCCCCAATACATGGATCAGAGGTAACCAAGCGGGCTTAACCTTTATTGTGAGCCTGGTTTACCCTCTCACCGTCACACCTAACAACTAATTAGGATCCCGGAAATGACATAAAAAATACGAAGAGTACTAATTGGATGATTTTAAAATCAATAAATGCATACCGACACAGCGGGTAAAGAGCTGGGGGATATTGCATTGCCATGAACACACATGTACAATGTTAAACATACACAATGCAAATATGTAAAACCAGAATGTGTATTCATTGTAACACAAGGGAAGAACAAAACGAAACATATTAAACTGTTCATATAATCTAGAGATATATAGTGATGGAGACAATATTTAGATATTGCGACGTTACGTAGCGACTTTGCTAATGTTTTTTTGACTAAATGCCCACATGCCCCGTCCTACTGGATCTGGAACGTCACTCGTGTGTTTCAGCGTCTGCAGATTATGGAGGGATTGTGCCCGGCGAAAACTGAAAACGCGTCAGACGGTGACCTGGATCTCCTGCGCGGGGACTTCTGCCTGCGACGAGCAGTCTGCTGGCCACTCGCTGGTCCAAGTGGTCAGAGAAGAGCTGGAGGTGGGTAACCTTTCACAATTCAGGGGATTTCTGGGCTCAATACATATTAACGTACAGGCTATACCACCGGTTAAGGATAAACGGTCATCTCAATGTCCGGTAATAACTGTGTTTAATATCATTTGGAAACACACAGTAATCCCGCTAACCCTCCCAAGAGAGGGATGACGCGGGTCTCTGTGTCCCGCATCTCTGCTGTCCGACTGTTACCTCCTGTGAGGTCATTCCTGGCTCTGCCGGTGACAGGGAGCGTTGGGTGACAGCAGGACGGGGGGTTGAATAGACGGGGGGATATTAATATAAAGTTCCCATGTCAGAGGGAGTTTCTTTATCAGCGACATGTCCCCAGTGTTAGAAGTATCTCTGCTGCTGGGTCAGTGACATCGTATCTTCCTGTCACCTGGGGAGCGCTGACCGTTCTGTGACATCACACCAATGTCTGTCACACTTGGAACTTCCTGTACCATAAATGACATCACAGTGACAACCCGGGGACTTCCTGTGTTAGAAGTATCTGCTGCTGGATAATGTGATATAGTGATGATGTGAGCTTATATTGCGATACGTCGCTAACCATGAATCAGAGTGGAACGGAGTCAGCTGTGAAGTCATTTCCTGTCTCCTGTCCTCCTCTTACAGCAGGTGCACGCGATTCCTCAAACTTTCCTGTACATAGCTGACTCGGATACATTTAGCGGGCACGGAGACAGCTGTGCGCAAAAAAAAGGTGAGCTCCAATCCATGTTCTAGTTCTGCACATATGTTTGCGGTTTTATGTCCTTGTCGGACAATCCATCCTGGTAACACGTCCTAGGGCAGGGCGGCCAACTCCAGTCCTCAAGATCCACAAACAGGCCAGGTTCTCAGGATATCCCAGCTTCAGCACAGGTGGCTCAATCAGAGGCTCAGTTTTTGACTGAGCCACATGTGCTGAAGCTGGGATAACCTGAAGGTGCCTCAATCAGTCCCTGCTTCAGCTCAGGTGTCTGAGCCACCAGTGCTGAAGCAGGGATATCCTGAGAACCTGTCCTGTTGGTGGTTCTTGATGACGGGAGTAGAGACCCCCTGTCCTCGCTCAGGGGAGGAGGCACTGATGTTACCGCAGCTCTGCGGGTTTCCTCTGTCAGCGCAAAATTCACTGTGAAAATCCTCAATTCTAGTGATGTTGGCATCAGATTGGGGGACTGACGGAGCAGCTCTGTGGTAATGCCACTGCCTTTGAAGTGGGTGACTCCGGTTTGAATCCCAGTGTCGGCTTCTTCCCACCTCGTCTCCCTGAGCGTCAGGCACCAAAATTAGATTGTAAGCTCTATGGGGCAGACGGCAATAAAAAACAAATCAGTGTACAGAGCGCCGGGGAGTTAATACGCGGGGTGCGGGTTATTACGCGGGGTGCGGGGTTGGGCCACGGGGTTATTGCGCGGGGTGCAGGGTTGGGCCGCGAGGTTATTGTGCGGGGTTATTACGCGGGGTGCAGGGTTGCAGGCTTAGTCCCCATTTCTGTGAATACCTAGTTGTCGTTTAATTTGGAAATTACTAGACTATTATATTTTTTCCCACATATGGTGACATCTGCGCTCCCCAAAAGCTACTTGGTACTTAGTACGCGGGGTGCAAGAGAGCTGCAGGGTGTTATACACTGATTGCACCATTGTACATTTTCTAAGAAATACCTTTTCAGGTCTCACCCTGTTAAATCCTACAACCCAGTACTGTACGCGTCTTTAGCAACAATCTGTTTTCTTTGTATATATCGAAGCTGATCAGTGCGTTGCAATTCCACATCAGATATTATATGCATCGCTTCAGCTTTGCATAGCCAGTGTAACCAACCCCACACTGATGAGACCCATTAAGGTCGAAACGGCTGTCTGTGGGTGGGTTTATTGGCTGTGCTTAAAGCTGTGACCATGCAGCAAGCTTAAGCCTATTGGGAACCATATTTAAAATGGTTTTGAAGCAAAAAGTGGCATTGTGCTAATTTGCATGTCATTTCCCAGAATCCCTTGCTGCAGTGGAAGTGCTGGGTGATAATGGTGAAAGGCGGGGTTGCAGACCTGTCTAAGACATGCAAATGAGCATACAGGAATATTTCCATTTGAGATATATATATATATATATATATATATATATATATATATATATATATATATATATATATATATATATATATATATAAAAAACTGAGTAATCGGCGTCTTTACAAAGATTGTATTCCTTCACCGTAACCATTTCCGTTTCTTTTCTTCCTGTGTAAAAATGAAGAAGTTTCTATTTCGGGCTTGTTTTATTCTAATCTTTTTTGATAATTGTGGTTTTGTCCCCCCGCGCCCACCTGTCCCTTGCCTGTGCTCCCCCGCCCTGCGCCCACCTGTCCCTCGCTCCGCACCCGCCTGTCCCTCGCTCCGCACCCGCCTGTCCCTCGCTCCGCACCCGCCTGTCCCTCGCTCCGCACCCGCCTGTCCCTCGCTCCGCACCCGCCTGTCCCTCGCTCCGCACCCGCCTGTCCCTCGCTCCGCACCCGCCTGTCCCTCGCTCCGCACCCGCCTGTCCCTCGCTCCGCACCCGCCTGTCCCTCGCTCCCCACCCGCCTGTCCCTCGCTCCGCACCCGCCTGTCCCTCGCCTGTTCTCCTGCCCTGCGCCCACCTGTCCCCCGCACCCGCCTGTCCCTCGCCTGTTCTCCTGCCCTGCGCCCACCTGTCCCCCGCGCCCGCCTGTCCCTCGCTCCGCACCCGCCTGTCCCTCGCCTGTTCTCCCGCCCTGCGCCCACCTGTCCCCCGTGCCCGCCTGTGCTCCCCCGCCCTGCGCTCATCTGTCCCCCGCGCCCGCCTGTCCCTCGCCTGTGCTCCCCCGCCCTGCGCCCACCTGTCCCCCGCGCCCGCTGTCCCTCGCTCCGCACCCGCCTGTCCCTCGCCTGTGCTCCTCCCGCCCCGCGCCCGCCTGTCCCTCGCTCCGCACCCGCCTGTCCCTCGCCTGTGCTCCCCCGCCCCGCGCCCGCCTGTCCCTCGCCTGTGCTCCCCCGCCCCGCGCCCTCCTGTCCCCCGCGCCCGCCTGTCCCTCGCCTGTGCTCCCCCGCCCCGCGCCCGCCTGTCCCTCGCTCCGCACCCGCCTGTCCCTCGCCTGTGCTCCCCCGCCCCGCGCCCGCCTGTCCCTCGCTCCGCACCCGCCTGTCCCTCGCCTGTGCTCCCCCGTGCCCGCCTGTCCCTCGCCTGTGCTCCCCCGCGCCCGCCTGGCGTTTTTCGGGTAGGGAATTTTACGGTTAATGTTTATAGGTTAGGGGGTAGCATTAGTGTTACAGGTTAAGATCAGGGCTTTATGGATAAGGGGTTTAGGTTTTTAGGGTTTTTTACGGTAAGGGGGTTACCTTGGCGGTGACACAGACACCTGCGATGTCTCTGCGGTGCTGTGAGTGGCGGCTTGGCTGTGGCATGTGGGCGTGACCAAACGTCCTAGGCTGTCGGGGACCTGCCACGGTCATTGGGTCACTACGCTGTGTTGTGAAACTTGCCACGGTCATTGGTCACTACGCTGTGTTGTGAAACTTGCCACGGTCATTGGGTCACTACGCTGTGTTGTGAAACTTGCCACGGTCATTGGGTCACTACGCTGTGTTGTGAAACCTGCCACGGACATTGGGTCACTAAGCCGTGTTGCGAGAGCTGCCACGGACATTGGGTCACTAAGCCGTGTTGTGAGAGCTGCTACGGACATTGGGTCACTAAGCCATGTTGCGAGGCCAGCCACGGACATTGGGTCACTAAGCCGTGTTGCGAGGCCTGCCACGGACATTGGGTAACTAAGCCATGTTGCGAGAGCTGCCACGGACATTGGGTCACTAAGCCATGTTGCGAGGCCTGCCACGGACATTGGGTCACTATGCCATGTTGCGAGGCCTGCCACGGACATTGGGTAACTAAGCCATGTTGCGAGGCCTGCCACGGACATTGGGTCACTAAGCCATGTTGCGAGAGCTGCCACGGACATTGGGTAACTAAGCCATGTTGCGAGGCCTGCCACGGATATTGGGTCACTAAGCCGTGTTGCGAGGTTCACGCCGCTTCCCTGATCTGTCACCATGTGGAACTGACCCTTTAACTTTCTCTGCAGCTAGAAAGAAAAACGGCGCGGAAACGGCGGCCACGCTAGAAAAGCTGCTGCCGCGAGGGTGCCACATACTCGGCCTCGCCACGCCAGGAATCGTAGGTAACCAAACTTGGGTCCCTGCCTGTATTGGTAACTCTGTCACGGCCACGGGGTTCCTGCACAGCAATATACCGTCATGCGTAGCGAAACTTTGCACGTGCGTGGGGCCCTGCAGCGGTACTATAAATAGATATTTACCTCCTTTACTCTTTATTTTATTATGTTTTTATACAAATATCTTTTTTGCAAGTGAGTGTAATATAAAACCGGTGTTCACACGAATTCACAGTTATATAACATCGATATTATAGACACCTAAAAATAAAAGTAATATATGGCAACCACCGGTTCCAGCTACAGAACAAATGTCCCTGCAATGTTCCTGCTTTAATATAAAATCGGCACGCCGTATATCTTGGCCAGGCGTCTTGGTTTATTCATTCATTCATTTATTTTTTAAAACCTACTTCCTTTTCTAACCAATTGTGCGCTCTTCCAAAAAGCCCCTGAAGGTGGTCAGCTCTCCCCCTCTTGCAGCTCTTGTAAGTGGAGGTGTTGCCCTCCTCCACGGGTGTCCACCGGAGGATAAATCCGCAGATAGGCCGATCACAGAAAAAAGACAGCACAGGGCACACCGAGGGTGAAAGAATTGTAATAAACAGAACTAATAAATGCAAATATCAACTTGCATAGTAAGAGTCTGTTGTCCAAAACATCTGATAAAAGTATATGGCTTTGTTGCCCCGCTCTGCGGGTGTCTGGCTCGGCGGTAGTCTGCCCCCTCAGTAAGGCAGCTGATACCCACTCAGAGTATTTAAACTGAGCCCTGGCTTTAAACACTGCTGCAGGCAAGTCCTTCTAATATGGTTTCCATGTGGGTATAAATTTCCCGGCTCTGTTAGAGAGATCGAAATGTGTATCAAACGTTTCACTGATCATCATTGATTGATACTTTGGTGGGAACTGTTTCAGCCAATTCGCCAATATCAATTTGCGAGCAGCCAGTGTGCCAATCCCCGCCGGCCTTAGCATGGTATCCATCTGGGTCCTCCACACCCCCAAATAGCAGCACCCTATAATCCAAAGGTAACCTTAGATGGAGCAACCTACACATGCAGGTAAACAGTCCAATACACGCCAACACACTAAATCAATAATCAACACAACATTGCAGTGACATTGTAGTACAAGACTCGAGTGTTCACAATAGTATACACACAACGCTTACATATTATCAAAATGCACACTCTTGATAAAGCCCCGGAATGGCGAGTCTCATTCACTGGGATGTCGGCCTGTTATTCTTTCATTGTTTCTGCTACGGTGTCTTACCTTTTTATATTGCATGTTGATATAATTGTGTGTACACTATTGTGAGCATGCGAGTCTTGTACTACCATCTTGCTGCAATGCTGTATTGGATTCAATATACCTTTTTTGTACATTTATTTAGTGTCTTGGTATCTTTTGAACTGTTTGTTGTTCGTTCTTCAGCACAGGTGGTGCAGTTGGAGGCTGAGCCACTGATTGAGCTACCTGTGCTGAAGCAGGGATATCCTGAACACCTGACCTGTTGCTGGCCCTTGAGGGCTGGAGTTGCCCACCCCTGTTCTACATTACCTGTAGGGGAGGTCTGATTGAATCTTCCTAGATTACACATGCGTTGAATACGTGGGAGATTACCGCTGTGCTCTTTCCGCAGTGACTCCGATGGGATCGGGTAATAACCGACCCCAGGAGATAGAGGACGGGGAGTCTGGCTTCGCTTTGCTCTTACCCAAAATCGATGGTGTCATAATCAAAAAGTTCCACTTTTATAAGGACCCCAGGAATAAGGTGTTTGATGAAAATAAACTCCAAGAGGCTGGTAAGCTCCGTCTCGCTGTGTAGAGATGTACCTTCCTGCGACAGAGCGCGCGTGGGCAGCCCTGCGACAGAGCGCGCGTGGGCAGCCCTGCGACAGAGCGCGCGTGGGCAGCCCTGCGACAGAGCGCGCGTGGGCAGCCAGTATAAAAGTCACCCTGCTGGGCACCTTTAGGAGGGGAGCTATAGGGAGGGGTTATATGGGGTAATAGGAGGAGTTATAGGGAGGGGTTATATGGGGTAATAGGATGGGTTAAATGGAGTAATAGGAGGAGTTATAGAAATGTCAGGGTATTTTTCAGTAACCCTTTGCCACCGAGGGATCTGTAGCACATGGTGTTTCTGGCTCCTCTCATTTCGTGTGTCTCTCTCTGTGTGTCTCTCTCTGTGTGTCTCACTCTGTGTGTCTCTCTCTGTGTGTCTCTCTCTGTGTGTCTCTCTCTGTGTGTCTCGCAGGCCTTAAAAATAACCCAGACCTGCGGGTGGTCCTGATCTTCGGATACAACACGTGGCGGCACGGAGCGACTCGTTTCCTGCACCAAGTACTGAACCCGTTGAATGAGAAAAGCATCATCATCGCTGGAGGGCAGGTGGAGCATCTGGCATCATACTCACCGGAAAAGTACGTCTAATACAGGGGTGGCCAACTCCGGTCCCACACGTCCAGTTTCAAGGATATCCCTGCTTCAGCACGTGTCTCAATCTTGAGCCACTTGTGCTGGGACTGATTGAGCCACTTGTGCTGAAGCAGGGATATCCGTAAAACTAGACCTGCTGGTGGCCCTTGAAAACTGGAGTTGTCCACCCCTGGTCTAATGTTACATGGTCACATCGTAGAGATGGTTGAAAAATAATTTGTCCATCGACTTCAACCTACGCTAAATTTATACAACAGATACTTTATCCTATATCTATACTTACTTATTAATCCAGAGGAAGGCAAACAGAAAACCCCAGAGTCATATCATCCAATGATATCTCATAAGGAGGAAAATAAATTCCTTCCTGACTCCAAGAATTGGCAATCGGATTAATCCCTGGATCAGCATCCTTCCCATGTATACTTATTTGGTATATCCCTGTATACCTTTCCTTTCTAAAAAGATGTCCAACCTTTTTCTTTCTTTTTTAAACAAATTTATTGTATCCATCATCACAGTCTCCATGGGTAATGAATCCCACATTGTAACTGCCCTTGCTGCAAAGAACCCTTTCCTTTGTTGCTGGTGAAATTTCCTTTCCTCCAACCTTAAGGGATGGCCCCGAGTCCTTTGTACTGCCCGTGGGATGAATAGTTCTTTTGAAAGCTCCTTGTTTTGTCCCCGAATATATTTGTATATAGTTATCATATCCCCTCTTAGACGCCTCTTTTCTAATGTAAATAAATCTAATTTAGCTACCTCTCATAATTCAGATTATCCATCCCCTTTATTAATTTGGTGGCTCTTCTCTGCACTCTCTCTAGTTCCATAATGTCTTTTCTAAGGAGTGGTGCTCCAAACTGTGCTCCATATTCAAATATATGATATAAGGAAGGGGTTTGCCCACGACCTGAGCCCACTCTAAAATAAGGGAAACAATGATTTCCTAGACAAGTGAAAGGCTGTGTTCACACTAAAGGGCTTTACTACTTGTCACTGACCCAGCAGCAGAGATACTTCTAACACTGGGGACACGTCGCTGATAAAGAAACTCCCTCTGACATGGGAACTTTATATTAATATCCCCGTCTATTCAACCCCCACTTTCTGCTGTCACCCAATGCTCCCTGTCACCGGCAGAGCTAAGAATGACCTCACAGGAGGTGACAGCCGGACAGCATAGAGACGCAGGACACTGAACATGGCGGCACACAGAGAACCGTGACGTCCGTCTCTTGGGAATTTGGGAGGGTTTAGCCAATAAAAAAAACCATGCCATATGTTGGGTAATAACTTAATGTATTTCCAATATTTAGGGATGACTATAACATAATCCATCAAGTAATGGGCGTCTCTTATTTTTACTTTAACCGCCGCTCCTGCACTAAAGCTCGCTGTTTGTTTTCCCAGCAAGACGCAGGGATCCGACTGCATTGGCGTGGTGGGACTGGCTTTCAGTGGGCCGGGCATCCAGGCCGCAACGGTCCTCCTAGATCAGGGTGTGTACGACGAGGGGACGGCAGAGTCGGTCATCCAGCGGCTGAAAGCGGCCAACATCCCGGAGCGGAACAGCGTGGGCCTCATGTTCGCGTGCGTCGGCCGAGGGGGCCAGCACTACAAGAAGAGCAACGTGGAGGCCGACGCGTTCCGCAAGCACTTCCCCGCCGTCCCCCTGCTCGGGTTCTTTGGCAACGGCGAGATCGGCTGCGATCGGATAGTGAGCGGGAATTTCACGCTGCGCGAATGCAAGGACGTTAAGGACGACCTGCTGCACAGCTACACCACGGTGATGAGCATCATTCATTTTGGATCCGCTAAGTAGATCCCAGTGCTTTTAAACGGCGTTAGTGAGTAGGACCGCGCAGGCCACCCAGTATCATTGCAACGCACATCCTGTCCTCCGTGCAAGGCGCAGCGCCACACGCCACCAAAGTCAACGACATTCCCCAGATACTTCCGTAGGGGGCGCCGGTAGCCACTCTGGCTCGCCGGCTGGGGTTCACATAGCTGCTTTTATCAAAGCTTCTGCGGGCCAATGGGATGCTGTGATGTCACCCGGTGTGGCATCCTCGTGGCATCCTCTTGGCCCACGTGACGCGTGCGCTTTAAACTTGCAGGAGATACCGGCGCCCCCTTTTGAGGTCTTTATCTCGGGAAACGGGGTCCCCGGAGCTGAAATGAATGGGGTTCAGCTCATATTTCACTCCGATGTATAAGAAAATAAAAGCCGGATTGGATTGCTCCTTTAACGGTTCAGTGTCACAAGCGGCAAAAAACATCTAATATAATTACCTGGGAGGATGCGGCTGCCCTCAGAGTAAAATGCGCACATGTGCTCCCGTTCTAGATGTAGCTCTGTTTAATACATATTGTCCTCGTCTTTAGCTCTCTAAACGAACGATGTTGCCAAATAAAACGGTTGGTAGAGTCTGGATTATAAATGGGCCTGTATGTTCCGCAGTTTAGTCACTAAAGAGATTAGGGGAAGATAAGTCCCTTTTTAAGCAGTGGCTTCCTCTAAAGGAAAGTGAGAGAAAACATACCCTCTGCCACGCAGGACAAACATGGTCAAATAGCGGGCAATTAATAATGGCACATGTCATAGATATGTTGTAATGTCTGCTGGCGGCCATATTGCTCCCCTAGTCTGGGGTTAAGGACGGGATGCCCCCAGACCACACACAAAGCCTAGCCCAGTACAAATTGGGATTTTAATGGGTTATCGGTGCAATCCCTGTTGGTTTGCAGAAAAACGATATTGAAAACAACTTAACCAGGAGTGGGCAACGTCAGCCCTCAAGGGCCACCAACAGGTCAGGTCTTAAGGATGTCTCTCCTTCAGCACAGGTGGCCCAGTCTTCGAGTGGGCCACTGATAGAACCACCTGTGCTGAAGCATTGATATCTTGAAAACCTGACCTGTTTGTGGCCCTTGAGGACTGGAGTGGCTCACCCCTTGTTTAAAATAAACAGACTGCGAGGGGAAGAGCAAGCAAATAACTTCTGTGTCGCTGGCTTCCTTAAAACCCGTCGCCCACAATGTGACACGTTTACTTCTGTGCAACGCAGGAATATTTCATAGGTTTGTCATTTCTCCGGGAACTACTGATATCCGCTACTTCTGTCATCTGTTTGATGAACGATGGCTCCATACTTGGCAAACGGAGCTGCCTGGCCAGCTTATCGCCAAAAGACATTGGGAGAAAGATGGGAACCAAAGTTGTGTGTAACCGTGGAAAGGATACGTTTGAATAATGATCCCAAAATACTTGTCTGACTGCAAAAAAACCCGACATGTTTAACCCATTAAACATTACACTGTCCATTTGTTCACTTTGGTCTGGGGGGGGGGGGAGCTCTTGTCAATCCAGTGTTTACTCTGCCTGTAGTGCCCCCTGTCCGAGCCAATGCAGATGAGGGAGGAGCGAGGGGGCTTTGCCTGTGCAAACTCCTGCTCAGCACACACTGATATCACACAGAAGGGAGCAGCCACAGGAGACTCCCAACCCCCCCCCCCCCTTCTCTCCCGGGTCTCGGCACACAGAGATATCACTTAGAGATACCAGCCCCCTCCCGGGTCTCATCGCACACAGAAGGGAGCAGCCAGAGGCGATGAAACCCCCTCCATGTCCCAGGTTTAAAAACATTTCAAAATCCGTCTAGATTTCTTATTTATGTAGCCGCGTCACTCGCCCGTATTTAACCCCTTCATGTGTCACCGCTGTCATGTTAGTCCTAGGAGAGACGGCATCTTTAACCTTCCATAGCTTGCCGCCTTTGTTCGGGTTTTGGGCCCGCTGTGTGCATAGATATTGTGTCGCTTTACAGTTTGCCGATATCAGCGTTTCCGACCTACGCTGTCATGTTTAAATCGCTATACTACGGACAATTCCACTGTCTTGACATTGTTGCACTTTTTCGGGTGCGGGTAAACGCTAGCTGTGGGATTTTAGGCCTAGCTGTAGAATCATGTTTTCTGTGCTTCATTTCGGTAGGAAAATGTCCATGTATTTTACTGTCGTCGTACACAATATATGAGGAAGTAGTGAAGGCGGACGTGTACGTCTAAAGTGAACCTGCAGTGGCTCATCGGGCATTTGGAGGCGATGAAGCTGCCATGGTGATAATTGGAAGATGGATTGTCTTATCGTTTTAAATAGCTTGTGAAATAGGATGACATATTCGCGGTCCGATGCGGCTATCCTAATCCCAATGTAATAATGTCCATTAAAGCCTCGTTCTAACTTGCCCTTGTTCATTGTTACAAAAGTGTCTGTCTCTATCTTGGAGGTGAACTAGAAGGCTTGGTGACAAGTTCCGATACTTCATTAGCAAGTGTTTAAAGTAGCTGAGCGGGCCAGTGAAATGCGTCGGGCTAAAGCCAACTGCAAGAGGTAGTGATTGGGTGAGACACTACAGCAGGGTAACTATCCAGGGGAAGAATGCAGCTTAAATAGAAATCTGATCAAATAGGAAGGCGGAAGAGTACGGGGGAAATAGAGAGATTCAGATAAGCAGGAAAGCTTAGGGGTGTGCTGAAACCGTTAACACCGCTCGTTACCAGTCACTGGTGTAGTTTCAGATGACTGGACAAGAGCAGTCCCACCTCACAAGTGGATGTAGGGAAGTGGCAGGTAAGTACAGGCCAGTGGGGCTGATGTCGGATGTGGGGAAATAAATAGACACGCTGCGGGGGAGTGAAAGTTGTATATCTAAAGTCCAATCTCCAATCAGGGACCATGAATTCACGGGGGGATGGAGGAGAGAATCATGTCAAACAAGCATAGCTGATTTAATTTTTGACTGGGTGACTAAGCTAATAAATCAGGGTGGAGCAGTAGATCTGGCTTACCTAGATTTTAGCAAGGCCTTTGACCCTGCCCTACATAGACTGATGAACAAGTTGTGATGTTTGCGATTGGATTTTAAGGTGGTGGAATGTAGTAAAGTGGTGAGGGGGGAGTGGGTTTGGCAAGCATGGGGTGGGGGAGAGGGTAGCAGGTTTGGGGAGCAAAGGGAGGGGGGGGTAGCAGGTTGGGTGAGTGATTGGGTAGCAGGTTGGGTGGGGGAGGGGTAGTGTGTTGGGCGAGCCATGAGAGGGGGAAGGGGATTGGGCGAGCGATGTGGAGCGGGTTGGGCAAGTGATTAGGGGGAGTCGGTTGGCCTAGCGATGGTTGAGGGTGATTCCTTGTATTGGACCAGCAGATGGTTGATACGTTACAAACTTTCTAACTACACATGGTTCTTCATTAGGAAAGCCAGAAGTAGAATGTATTTTTTTGATAAGGTATGTCGGGGTGAGTGCTTCCCGGCTCGTGCGACCATAACCGGGGAGGCTTCACAAGCTGCTTGTATTGTTATGTAATGAAGACATCGACAAACTGGAGGTGCACTAGTGAGAACCAGCATAGAACCGCCCAGTTCTATGTGCATTTGTGCATGTGCGCACATCCTGCATCTATAAATATATATTTCAAATTGGGTCTGAGTTTTTAAATAGAGTTGACAATGGGCAGATGATGTGGGCCAAGTGGGTTCTGCTGTCAAATTCTGTTATTTACCAATATGTGTTATATGTTTATGTATTATATGTATGATGTAGGGGTATAGGTATAATGTGATACAGTCACTGTTTCTATGGGCTGGAGTGGTGCAGCTAGTGTGCTTCCCAGTCTACAGGGAGTTAACCTCCCCTGGAGAGGCTTGTTACAGGTGTAGCTAATCAGCCTGATCTCCTGAGTGCGCAGGAGTGTAAAAGGCAGACAGCTGCAAACATGGAAATGGCTTTTCCAGAGAAGGGGGAGAGAGCGTGACTTCTTCCCAGCCAGGAGGAAGCATGGCTGTCCTGTCCAGAACACTGGATCCAGAGGGATTTCCTGGGACCGAGCCGCAACCACAGATAAAGACTAAATAATGTATATTTGGGTGCCTAAGGACTGTTGATATTGTTGCTAACCAGGTGGGTTTATTAAAGCTGGGAACCAGTTTAGTTGGCCAGCGACAATCAGAGAGGGAACTGATGTTTAGGTGTCTCCTGATAGGAGTAGACTTTATTTTTATGATTTTGTTTTTTCTTAAAGGGACGGTGGGCCTATTAATGTTATTTAACCCCTGTAAATAAACCCGTATAAAGAAAGTTTCCTGCCTTAATATGGAACCCATGACCCTGCTACGTGACAGTGGATCACAATATGTATAGTCTTCCCCTCAGCAGCTGACTGGTTATAATCTTCACAAAAATTTGCCAAAATAGGGAGAAGTTGGAGAAAGCTCTCCAAAGGGAAAGTCCGGTTTAATGGAAACACGAGGCGCTTAATCAAATGGCAACAAAACAGATTTATTTCATTCCATATGTCTATACATGGTTACAAATTCACATGCAAAACGCTGGTTAATTTGATCTGAATGCATATGCATTTATACATTCATTTATAATGTGGTACTGCATCGACATATACGTAACCTTACTTTATGTAGCCTGCATTTAAAAACGGATGTTTCTGCCTCACGGGGCTGTTACAGGAGAAATAAATGAACCCAAACACACAAAACCAACAGAGGTGTAATAAACATACTAATATTTTGCTATACGGCTTGTTTTGAGACTGGCTAACTGGACGGGTGTTTTTTTTAATACACATTTGGCGACTGTAAGAAATATAAAATTGATATACTGTATAGGCAATATATATTTGTACAATTTTGCCCAGAATTTTAATATCAATCTGATATGCTCGGATGGAAACATAACCCTTTACTGCCACAGGGCCCAGCAACATATTGGCGACAAATTGGTTCACTGGTTTCATTTTTTTTGCACCAAAATTGCAGTTGATGTCTCCTGTTTGAGTAATTTTTGCGCCACCAGTGTATGTAGCACTTAACAAAATTACAAACACAATGGGGATGGGCAGCAAGGGACAAACAAAGCAAAAGGAGGCCCTGCTCCGAAGAGCTTACAGTCTATAATGTACAGGGGGTATTAAACCCTTAACACAACCATAACTGTGAAAGCTACCAGGAAACGCTAGTCTGTATGTATGTCTTTATTTATATACTGTAGCGCCATTAGTGTACATAGCGCTTCACATTAGCTAGTCCTCTGATCTCCCTGACCTCCCCACTACCTGCACAGGAATCTTCAGAGAGCCTTACTCTGAAGCTGGCACTTTTAAAGCCAATTGCAGTTGAACTGATTGATTGAGATTCGAAAACCGTTTATTTCCCGTCACTGAATCCATATGCGACTTTTTCAAAGGGCAGTTCCATGCAGTGAACCAAAAAATATTAACTTCTCATGTATTTTGTTTCCTTAAGATCCAATCATCCATAAAATAACAATTTGATTTATTTGTGTCCTGTGAAAAATATATTCGGTTTTCCTTTCCTCTTGGCCTGCTGCATTTGTGTGACATGTGTTTATCTGTTTCACCAATGATGGCTTCCTAATTATTATATAAGCAGAAGAATAAAATAATGGATCGGTATAATTTGAGGACTGAAAGTCTCATCACCAAAAGCAATTAGATAAAAGACTGAACAACTCTACAAATGTGTTTACCCAGAAGACAGTACATGTTGGAAGAAATATTACAAATGTTAAAATACTTGGCCCATTTTATTAAAGATGTTGTTAACCTGGATTTGCCTCATTGAATGTGCCACTGACATTATATTGGTGGTCCAGCTGTGGTCTGGTCACTAACACATCATCGTAGAGTATCTGAATGACAGTCGCTGCTCAGTCTGCCAAGTCAACCTTCATTCCGAATAAGGAAAACCCACGGAATTAGACATTTTGGGGGCTCACACGCTACAAAGGTTCTTTATTTCTGCAGATGTATTCTACGACTGCATATTCACACACATTTTATTTCAATACATCCTCGTTCTCATTTCAACAGGTGGAGGTGATCTAGTAAATGTTTGAGGCTCGATTCCCAGGGAGCAGAAGACCAAGGTATGAAAGCGAGAGCCGATCCCGAATACACAGCTAGCGCGATGGAGATAGCCATGAGTGACGCAGTAATGTGAAGGGGGGGAGCTCGGTGATCAGGCGCCACAGTCTGCAAAGCGTTGGGTGTCTTCAAAATCCTGGGAGGTGGGGGGGACAAAAGATATATAATTCTATCAAATTGAGTAGTTGGAGTAGATGAGGTTGAGAAAAGACATATCCATCGAGTTTAACCTATGCTCCATTTAGGCGACTGACACTGATCCTATATTTGTATTTACAGTATTATGATCTAGACCTGGGGGGCGCGAGATTTTTCAGGAGGGGCGCGGCGGTTGCAGAGGCGCCGCGCTCTTCCCTCAAGGCATTTAAATTAATGCCGGGGGATCGCGAGGCCTCTGCAACGTCCATTATCTTGTCTTCGGCAACGCGTCGTCAAATGACGCCGCAGGGTGACTTCACGTTACGTTGCCATGGCAACGAGACGTCACGTAACCCCGATTCGTCATTTGACCCTGAAGACAAGGTAAGGAGGCGGGGGAACGCAGGCAGGAGAGGGGTGCGAGCAGGGGGAGAACGCAGGCAGGAGGGTGCAGCGGGGAAAGTTTCCGCACCCCTGATCTAGACTAGAGCAGTGGTGCTCAACTCCGGTCCTCACTTTCTTAAAGATATCTACTGTATCTGTCATCACAGTCTCCGTGGGTAATGAATCCCACACGACATGGAATAGTCTAATGCTGTTGCTGTATTTTATCCATACGGAAAAATCGGTGTTAACAAAACTCTTGGCGGTGAATCCTGAAATTGCCGTTTAAAGGTAAAACGACTCTCCGCCTTAAGGACTTTTTGTTAATCATTAGGGTAAGCCAGCAATGAAGTTACACGGCCCCACTAAGTTTGCAAGTGATGGGGAAAGGGTACATTCCTACCTCGGGTTATTTCGGCGTGGCATAGAACGCCATCGCGCTCACGATTACGGCTCCTCCTCACACTGATTCTTTTGCTTCTTTCTAACATTTTTTGGAATGAAAAATGTCAGTTATTAACTCGCAAGTCGTACATGCCAGTTATACAACCCCGGCCCAGGGTGCGGCCAACGTCGGTCCTCAAGGGCGGCCAACAGGTCAGGCTTTCAGGATAGCTGTGCTTCAGCACCGGTAGCTCAATCAGTCTGAGCCACCGGTGCTGAAGCTGGGACTGATTCAGCCACCTGTGCTGAAGCAGCGATATCCTGAAACCCCGACCTGTTGGTGGCTCTGAAGGCTGGACTTGGCCACCCCTGCCCTAGCCCTACATATTGTATGTAATGTGATAAACTGCAATATTAGCAGTAATATAATAACAGGAGGGCTGGCTCTCACATGTGAAGCGGTGACATGTTCACGTGTGCATTTCAGTCCCCCTACATATGACCCTTTACCCATTGAACATATCACTGTCAGGAGGTCAACATGGGAGTGAGCCTTTTAAATCTCATCAGACATACCGTAGTACCACTACTCTCTGTACGAATGGACAGCAAATAGAACTGCCACGTGGTGAGCACATTCACATGCCTCAGGCAGGTCTGCCACCCTGCCCTTCCCCATTATCTCTTAGCATACCAGTGCCTGCAATGCAGCCAGGGATTCTGGGTAATGACATGCAAATGAGCGCTTCATGTCACTTTCTGCTTCTTGTCCATTGTAACACGGACCCCCTATAAGCGTATGCCTGCTGCATTACTCAGCACGGTAATATGGACGTGAAGCAAAAGGGGACACTGCGCGCTCATTTGCATGTCACTTCCCAGAACCCTTGGCTGCAGTGGAAGCATGCTATGCTAAGAGATAACGGGGAAGGGCAGGGCCGCAGACCTGTCCCAGATGTGGATGTGCACACAACATGGGATATTTATTTGCTGTGCGCTGGGGGGGAGGGGGATCTCATTGTTTCCCCCTCACTGTAAGTTATTTTGTGTCTGGCTGTGCAAATGATTGCGAATCAGCGCTGCTTACCTGCAGAGAAACCAGATCAACCCGAGAAGGAGCAGCCCCAGGAAAGCAGCCAAAACCAGGAAGTTTGCAACAAATTCACTCCTGGGCTCAGGTTTCTCACTAGACAGAAGGATCACTTCACAGCGGACTCCTGTATACTTGCCAATACATCTGTAAATATATATACATACCTGTATCAATGATCTGTTTTAGTGGTATCAATGTAATGGGACATCCACCGTGGGTCCCAAAAACACTTTGTAAATAACCTCACGGTCTTCCTCCCACGCATGTAATGATGTGGGCGCGCTCCCTGTCAGAGGACCAATCGGGAGAAGGAGAGCGCAGGATGGGGTCAGGTTTTAAGGAGTGGGAGAAGGAGTGGCTCAGTGAGTAAAGACACTGACTGGCATTGAGAGTTTTGAAGCAGGGGAGCCTACTACCCTATACACTAAATATATACTATACACCACCTATCCTTTTACACTATACACCACCTATACCTATTCACCTTCACATTCTCCATACTTTTGGTATACGTAACAAAGCTCTATCCTGGATCTCCTCTTACCTCTCCCATCGTACTTTCAGTTTCTGGTTTGCCAACACCTCCTCTATTGATCTTTCTGTGGGGGTACCCAGGGCTCTGTCCTGAGACCTCTTCCCTTTTCTCTCTACACTCTCTATCACATCTCTTGGGTTCAAATAACCCCTCTCTGCTGACGACACACAAATTTACCTTTCTACCCCTGACTTTACACCTGCTGTGCAGACCAAAGTTTCTGAATGTCTCTCCGCGATATCATCCTGGATGTCCCTCCGCCGACTGAAACTTAACATGTCCAAGACGGAGCTCCTCATACTTCCTCCCAAACCTGGCCCTACTACCTCCTTCCACATTACTGTTGGCAGCACTGTCATACACCCAGTATCACAGGCACGTTGCCTAGGGGTCACATTCACATTCACAATGTAACTAAAACCTGTTGTTTTTACCTCTGTAATATTGCAAAGGTACACCCTTTCCTCTGTCGCACTACTGCTAAAATCCTGCTGTCCGGCCTTCCAGATCTAGACTGTAAGCTCTTTGGGGTAGGGATTCCTTTTCCGAATGTTTACGTGTATGTCTGTAACGCTTATTGTGACGGATGGGGCAGAATGGCCTTCATATTAAAGGTTAATCCCAGCCATTGCCCCTATCCGTCTGGATTGATCTGCAGGATTTCACACCATTTTATATGGCTCATCTGACCCGAATCTCGTGTTGTACACTCTATCACTGTATGTGAAAACCTTTATTCATTGTATTCGGGCGTACTGTAACTGTGTAAATGTATCTGGTTGTTTCCTTGCGAGTGCAAGGTTAGTAACACACTTACCCAGCCTGCATGCCGAGGGAACCAGGTTCTCGCTAGTTGAGAAGGGGGAGGTGCATCACGGGAGACAAAGGGAGATTGGGGATGGGTGGCCCTCATGTCTAGGAGGCGTTGGTCCAAAGAACGGAGCCATTGTCACTGAGGCACCCATCTCTGCGGGAGATATCCAGCCTGCCTGGAGAACAGTGGCTGGGTATGAGCCCAGTAGATGCTGTTCTGATTGGCTGGTTTGAAATTTCCACTCTCCTGTAAGCCAGCCTCTGGAGGCCGTCCTGGCCGCACCATTACATCCCTAGCCGGATTGACTGCCACAGACGAGCCTTCGCGCTGTGATTCGTCCATGCATAGCACCTGCGCTTTGATTGGTCGCGACTACATCTTCCATGCTTTCCTCTGGAGTTGAGGAAACTATGTAAATGGAAGCTGACCTGAGATCCACACACTGTTCCGGAGTTCGCGTGTAAGCTGACTAAGCGGTGTGTCCTGAGTCTTTGCCAGAGATACATCGGAACGAGGCTCGTGCCAATCCGAGCTGGAAACTGGCTCTGTACACTGGGGCTCTTGCGATTGCCGTTGTATCTCCGTGGAGTTTTTCCAGAGATACTGAGACTGAAACTGGCAAGCAGGAGATTTGAACTTGCTTCGTGACAAACTGCATCTTCAAGGTCTGGGAGACCTGGAACCCCCTACGGACGTGGAAGTACTCCTGGGTAAGCCTTAGAAGCGGCGCCCAGCACCTGGTTAGCTAGGATTCCCCCTGTAATCTCTGTTTGGTGACATAGCTCTGTTTGGGATTTGTGCTGTCTGCTGGCTCCGGCCAGAATAAATATCCTTTATGTGACTCCTTTGTCCTGCGGGGCCTCGATCCCAGCGAATTGTCCTGGTCTCTTGTGACATTGATGTCTCATTAGTTTGTCATGTGTATTACTGCCATAGATCGCTATGTACATGGATGTGCTACAAAAGAAAGATTGACATACATACCATCTCCTTGACTATGCACTTACCATTACACATTCTTACTGTCTCTATTTCCCCTACACACCACTTAGATTATAAGCTCTTCAGAGCAGGGACTCCTTTTCCTAATGGATGGCGCTGTACAAATAAAGATATGCATACACAAGGAAGTTGCTGGGTCTCTCTAATCAAGGTTAGAACCATCAACCATGGTTTGGTTTTTATCAAATCAGATAAGACCCATCCTTACACAGGAGGAGTTACCCTGGTATATCACCAATTTAACCTCTATATTTGTATGAGTATCCCCTTTTTGTTGAATATCCCCCTCCTCCGGATTTCCTATTGAAAACGGCAAAGTAACAGTTACAAACCCAACTATTTTTCCACTTTCTTTGTCCGGCAAAGTCGTTTTGTTCTATTTATGCCGCCCATGTTCAACGAGGTAAATCTTCAGGAGTCCATTCTAGTATTAAGTAGGTTGGATTATAAAATCTATACTGGATTACAAATTCTTGGACGCTAAACACAAAGGAAATCCTCGTTTGTAGCGCTAAAAAATATTACAAATAAAGATGGCTGTAATGGCTTCTGCTGCTTTAAAATTGTAATTAACTGAACTACAGGATTCCAACCACAGTAAAAGACTTGCAAGTAATGCCAAAATCAAAAGAAAGGCCGAGGTAATTAAATGTTGGTAATTAGACAAGCGAGAGCCTAAATGAGAGGCGAGTTCAGTGATTGTTATTGTGTATTCTGGATCCCGGCTCACTTGTAGCATGTGAGAAGATCCATGTAGCTTAACTCATCCCCTTTTTAAAGCACACAAAGTCCTTCTATTTTCTTCAACTTTATTGAGTGGGGTTAACAGAAATATAAAAGTACTGGCATGTAGTTTGTGGTAGGAAATGTCTCTTGTGAGAAGAAGTATCCTATTTGAGAGGTAATGGCTTTGGTATCAAGAGAAGGTAAAAAGGAATCCCTTTCTAAGGGAGCAGCGGAAGATTTGTCTACTCGCTTTGGCTGCTGATGTTAAGAGAGAGCACACTTTCCTTTCCAGACAGGAACAAGCCAAGGAGCATAACAATATACAGAGAAGGGCAGGGGGAGAGGGCTAAACCAATCTCAACTATGAGCACTGTGAGGTTACCAGGGCAACTGACTAGTGGCTTGTGGAAAAAGTAATATAGTAACAACTATGTTGCAATTCACACTGTAGCACTGGCTGCTTGAACAGGGAAAACATGAAACTTTCTCTCTGGGGAGAGCTGGCAGCCTGAGAGCAGAAAAAGTACACAGTAAAATAAACAATCCTATTCCAGGACACTCCCCGTCTGGCATCGGTAGATACCACTATAACATAATGTGGAACATATAAAATACAATCAGAAGAAAAAAAAGGGGTGATGTAGAATTGCGCTAATGAGGTATTGATGATAAATAAACTCTAAATAAAAGCAACCCCTATGGGGTCTGAGGCAGCCTGGTGGAACACTGATAGTACAATCAGAGATAACAAGACAAAAAAGAAAGCGATACCGGCGCCTAATATGTCCAATTAGGTGATAGTCCTGGATATCTAGATGAAAAAGTTCAAGTCCCAATGATGCAATCTTATAATCAAGGGATGACCAGATGTGATGTCCTCCGTTTGATATGGAACATGGAATGAAAAAAAGCAGAATATAGTGCAACACAGTTAACAAAAAATCACAGACATAGACTCACAAACCAGCACAGACAAGACTCACAAACGCAAAGCTGAAAATAAAAATTGTATAATACAACTATAAAATAATAAAATGTGGGACGATGCAACACTGATCGAGCCAATCCGGTAGAGTAAAACTGAACAGCTACTCACAAGACGGCTCTAGAACACAGGCAGTGAGCGCCGAATAGGCGAATGTAATCTGTCCTTCCTGGGCTGAGAAGTTGAATTAACCTCAACGTTCCTCCAAACACCGTGCTCCTCGAAACCGGAAGTGACGTCACCGGATGCCGGATACTCCGTCACAGGTAGGCGGGACTCTCGGCGGGATTTTCGAGCGGAAGTTCTTCTTAATTCTGCTCCAGGGAATCAGCACTCAGCTCTCTCTGCTTCCTTCACGTACAAACGTCCAACAGTAATGAAAAAACCCTACGCGTTTCGAGCGCTTGCGCACACTTCCTCAGGGGATATGAGTCATGTCAGTGGTGCCCTAGTATATATCCATATAAGACTGCTCTGATTGGCCAATCAATTAAGACATTTCTTAAAGTGATACCTACTTGACACTTGATATACAGAACACTGACATTTAAACAGCTTTGCATGAAACAGAAAACACAATTAGCAATATACAACAATCATCTACACCTGACAACATAAAACAACCATATAACTAAAACAAATGTTTGCATGTACTTTAACCTAATGATATCATATTATTATAAAAAAGCTCCTAACTCAAAATCAATATTAAGACCTCTTGGAGAGAGAGTCTGTAATTCATAGATCCAGTATGCCTCACGTACACTGCATCTCTGCAATCTATTCCCCCCTCTTGAACTGTCTTGAATTGTCTCAATGGCCTGACACATTAGCCCCTTAGGATTTTGATTATGGTGTGTGAGAAAGTGGTGGGACACACTATGGGTTGCTAACCCCTTTTTTATATTGTATATGTGCTCATATACTCTCCGTTCGAACGTTCTACTTGTTCGCCCAACATATTGTAAGCCACAGGGGCATTGGAGTAAATATATCACATAAGTTGTGTGGCAGTTAATAAATGACCTGATAGGATAAATATTGTGAGTTACATTAGATATAAAAGTCTTGGTGCTCCAGCTATACGAACATGCCAAACATTTTGTACATTTAAAAAAACCTTTTTCCAACTTAGCAGCTTGTTTAGAATAGTTTAGTGGGCAACTTGGAGCCAATTTAGATTTTAAATTTGTGGCTTTTGTAAAGATGATAGTAGGTTTTGGTGGGAGAATTTCGGCTAGGGTATTGTCCCTTAGGAGGATTGGCCAATACTTCTTAATGATCTGCTTAATCTTAGGTGCCATCTCATTATATTGTGTAATGAATGGCACCATCTGATGAAACTTATTTTGTTTATCTTTTTTCTTATATTTAAGCAGATCATTCCTTTCCAGATTGGTTACCTTTTCTATTGCTTCATTCAAGAGACTCTCTGGATAATTTCTTTCAACGAATTTCTGCTTAAGTTCCTCAGC
This sequence comes from Ascaphus truei, assembly GCF_040206685.1. Classification (NCBI taxonomy): domain Eukaryota; kingdom Metazoa; phylum Chordata; class Amphibia; order Anura; family Ascaphidae; genus Ascaphus; species Ascaphus truei. Next base: position 31,966,558 of record NC_134500.1, read on the forward strand.
CTGAGACGCAAAAGCCTCAATATCTGAGTAATTGCGTCTCAGGCGGAGGAACTGCCCCCCTGGAATATTTCTGATCCAAGATGGATCATGTGAGCTGTCAGCCCTTAAATAGGTGTTGGCCTGCACCGGCTTGAAAAATGTCTTGGTGTGTAGGGTATTATTAGTGATATAAATATTTAAATCTAAAAAATCAATGTGATCAGTGCTAGATTTGAAAGTAAACTTAAGGTTTCTATCATTGTGATTAAGGTAAGTGAAAAAAGTCTCTAATTGAGTTTCACCGCCAGACCAGATGAAAATGACGTCATCTATATAACGTTTCCAGAGCACCAGGCTTGCCTCAAAAGGACAGTTGTTCCAAATAAAATCTTATTCCCAACTGTCCATAAATATGTTGGCATAACTTGGGGCAATCCTGGTGCCCATTGCGGTTCCGCACACCTGGTTATAAAATTGAGAATTAAACGTAAAATAATTATGAGTTAAAATGTAATGTATACTGTCCACCAGAAACTGTTTTTTAGCTGGTGTCAGTTGAGTGGCCAAGTCTAATTTTCGGGACACTGCCCTGCAGCCCAACTCATGGTCAATGACCGTATATAAAGATGTCACATCCGCTGTTGCAAGTATATAGTTGGGCTGCCACTTCAGTTCCCGCAGAAGGATATGGGTCGTGTCCCCTAAATAGGACCTGCCACTTGCTACAATTGGCTGTAAATGATAATCAATAAAATGTGATAAATTTGAAGATAAAGATGAAATACCAGAAATAATAGGTCTACCCGGTGGTGCAGTGATATTTTTTATGAATTCTGGGCATAAAATAAAATAAAGGGGTGCGTGGAAACTGAATAAATAAATACTCAGCTTCTTCTGTAGTGATTGCCTTATTTTCCAAGCCGGTGCTGAGCAAGACCTCTAGATCAGCTTTATATAAATCCAGGGGATCTTTGAGAAGGGGGAGGTATGCGGCCATGTCACCCAATAGCCTATTGGACTCTTGTATGTAGTAATGTGTGTCCATTACCACAATACCTCCTCCCTTGTCAGCAGATTTAATAACAATCAATTCGTTTTTTTCTAGTTTTTCTAAAGCTTCTTTTTCTTTGATGTTTAAATTGTCGGTTTTGATCTTATATGATCTACTAGAATGTTCCAAGTCCTTAGTGACCATCTCGACAAAAGAGCTAACTAGATGACCCTGAGCAAATCTTGGATAAAATGTTGATTTTTTCCTGAAACAATTTCCTGGAACCTGATCAATATTAACCTCTTTGCTACTACTAGGATTTTGATTTGATATGGCATCCCTTATAAAGTATTTCTTTAGGGCCAGTTTCCTAGCAAATTTATGCCCAAAATAAATTTTATGAAATAAATTTGCTAGGAAACTGGCCCTATTCGGCGCTCATTGCCTGTGTTCTAGAGCCGCCTTGTGAGTAGCTGTTCAGTTTTACTCTACCGGATTGGCTCGATCAGTGTTGCATCGTCCCACATTTTATTATTTTATAGTTGTATTATACAATTTTTATTTTCAGCTTTGCGTTTGTGAGTCTATGTCTGTGCTGGTTTGTGAGTCTATGTCTGTGATTTTTTGTTAACTGTGTTGCACTATATTCTGCTTTTTTTCATTCCATGTTCCATATCAAACGGAGGACATCACATCTGGTCATCCCTTGATTATAAGATTGCATCATTGGGACTTGAACTTTTTCATCTGGATATCCAGGACTAATACCTAATTGGACATATTAGGCTCCGGTATCGCTTTCTTTTTTATATAAAATACAATAACAACGTATCAAGTAACAAGTCCATGTTCGAATAACAATGTGGTGCTGGTCGGTACCACTGGCTCCAAGATCCCTTTGGCAAGGGATGCCAAGTAGGCGCACCAGTCCAGGATTGCCCCACAATGTCTTTTAGTTCAAGTCTCTGCAACATTTCTTTCTGAACGTGTCAGAGAACAGTCTTTTTTGCCTCTGTGATTTCGTCAACAGTGTGCCACCTTTGCATAGATGCCAGCCGTGAAAGCTGGCTGCTTCACCACCAAGCGTTTGGCGGAACAAAATGGCTATGCGTCTGAGATGTGCCATTGCTCGCAGGAGGGTTGTCCACCTTGAGAAGCGATGATATCGATGTGATCCAAACGTGTTTCTAGGCACGATGTTCGTGAGCAAAACGGATACGTGTCTTTCTCAGGATCTACAAGTTCAAAGCCGTCAGCTGGGGCTAATGGTGTTTCATCGGGTTGTGTTAGAACCTTTGGTCCTGTACGCCACGACATGCTATGTAGATGCGCTGCAGCCACTGATCTAGTAGCATGGTCTGCAGGATTCTGGTCTGTGGGCACATGGTGCCACTGATTTGGTTGTGTTGACCCCTCAACTCCTTTCCCTTTGGTTAGGGGGTGTCCGCTGGGTGGATGGAACGGAAGTGGAGTTGTCCGATTGTTTGTTTCATCTTGGACAATCTCGTTGTCGATCACCTTCAGGAGATTGTTCTCTTCCCTTGGTGAAGTTGGGTCATCGTCTTTTATCGTCTGGACTACTGAACATCCTAGGCCATTGTCACATTCCCTTGACGTGAAGATGTTTTAGTGGTTCTCAGGGGTATGACCTTGTTTGTCTTCCTTGCTAGGTTTTCCTGTCACTTGGTTATGGCCAAGACGTGGTTTGAAGAGGGATGTGTGTCCACGTTCCATTATCTCTGGTCTGTGGGCATCAACGTAGTCTGGTTTATGCCCTTTTCCAATGCATACATTGCCCACTATCACCCATCCTAGGTCAAGTCTTTGGGCAAATGGAGCATTGTGGGGTCCATTGCGCTGTTCGCGGATTTTGTGCACCCTCACGATGTCCCTGCCGAGCAGTAGCAAAATCTTGACATCTTGCTCTATCGGCGGGACGCGGTCAGCTATTCCCCTAAGCTGTGGGTGATGATGTGCCACGTTTGGGGTGGGAATCTCGTTCCTGTTTGCCGCCATGTGATTGCACTCTATGAGTGTACGGAGAGGTATCTTCACTCTGCCATCCACGGAATATATGGTAGAGCCAATTGCTCTCCTACCCGTTGTCTCAGTCAGTCCTGCACAGGTTCTGAGTGTGTACGGCGAGGCATTGTCTTGTGTGTTGAACAAGCTAAAGAACTCTGACTTCACTAATGATCTGTTGCTTTGATCATCGATGATTGCGTACATCCCAATAGCCCTCTCAGGTTGTCCTTTGGGGTGTACTGCGACAAAGCATATTTTGGAGCAGGACATTTGGTCACATCCTTCTTCGCAAACCTCGGTGCACTGGGATGTGACGGATATTGACTTCTCTTCTTCTTCCTCCCTGCCATGCTTTGCCATAGAGGAAGGGTTGTTGAGTTGGTCAAGTGTCAGTGCCTCTGGATGTAGAGATGTTACATGCTTGTCACTGTTGCACACTATACATTTGATGGCTTCTTTACAGTCTTTGGATAGATGAGTTATGGAAGCGCAGCACCTGAAGTAAACTCCAAACTCTCTGAGTAAGTTCTTTAGTTCCTCTATGGGCTTCATCCTAAACCCAAAACACTTGTTAAGAGGGTGTGGCTTCTTGTGTATGGGACATTCTCTGTTAGGGTCCCTTGGTTTCTTGTTTACGGCAGCTGACTGGTTGGGACACGTGTAAGTTGTAGGAGACACGTCCGTCCTGTGGACCGAGATGGGCGTTCTAGTGTTGCTGTATCTCGACACTGGTTTTTCACTTTTCAGGTTTCTTGCACTGGGTGCAGTTTGTGTACCTAGAATGAAGCTGGGATCATTTTTTGTTCTGGCTGCTTCACGAATAAAGCTCAAGAAGAATGAGAAGGGGGGGAAGGCGACTTGCTTCTCCCTTTTGTATTTTGAACCTTGCGACGTCCATCTTTCTTGGAGGTTGTAAGGTAGCTTCTCCAAGATGGGGTTCACCCCGCGAGCGGAGTCTAAGACGTTGAGACCTGATAGAGATTGGTCTGCTCTTGAAGACTCAAATTCCTGCAGCAGATCTCCGAGTTCTCGTAACTTTGAACTCTTTGATTGAAATTCTGGGGAAGTTGTCGACTGTCTTGAAGAGTGCATCTTTGACTTCTTCGTGGGCTGCCATTGCACTTTTCTAGCCTTTCCCATACTAAGTCGAGACCTACTTGGGGGCGGTTTACATTTGCTGCCCTGAGCCTCTTCGCATGCTCCGCGGATTCTTTCCCCAGCCATTTGGTTAGCAGGCTGAGTTCTTCCCTTGCAGAGAAGCTCAGGCTCTTGATTGCGTCCTTGAATGTTGACTTCTATATTCTGTAATTCTCAGGACGGTCGTCGAAGTTGGCAAGTCCTGTTTGCACCATATCACGCCAATCATGTACTTGCCCGTGTCTGTTCGGCCTGATGCATCGGTGTGTTGGTCTTGCGTAGGGTGTTGTCGGTCGCGTCCTGGTATGCTGCCCTGTCCGCCATCTATGTTTGCAGTGTTGGATTGTGAGGTCGAGTGGGGTCGATCATGCGTCGTTGACCTATGTACGGAGTGTGTGCTTGGTGCCAAGGTGGTTGCCAGCAAGGACCTTGCGGTCGCCTCTTCCTTGGTGTGGATGTGTGATGACTGCTGGTTAGTGTGAGGAGCTGTGTTTCTCTGTGTGGGCGTACCTGTATTGCGAGCCCGTGGTAGTGCATCTGTATGTGCGCTGGCGCGTGGATCACTGCTGTGGCTGTGGCTATCCCAGGTAACGTGTGCCTTTGACGAAACAGCATCTACTCCACGTGGATTTTGCAAGTCTTCGGTATCTGTGTTTACACTAGGGAGGCTCCTCACATAGTCTTCAGTGCATCGGGCTGGATCCTCTGCGGCTATCTGATTGTACGCTCCCCGCCTTCCTGTCGTGCGGCTGATTCTAAGACCTCGGCTTGGGCTACTGCGGTGGTGGCGTCCCTCTCTTGATTTAGGGCCTCTAGTTTCACGTCCAACTTGGTCTTCTAACGCGCAGCGGCTGCAGCAGCGGTGGCAGTGGCTCTCTGCTCCTCCTCTTCTATGCGGGCCCTTTCTAGTCTCGTGGCTGCCTCTTTCTGAGCGGATGAGGCCCTTCTGCGAGCAGCCTTGGTTGCGCTTGCGCTAGACTCGTGAGACCGCGCTGACCTTGATGAATGGCTCGATGTGCTGGAGCGCTATGATGCGGTCTCCCGCGCGAGGTCCTTTCTCCTAATCTCAGCTTTCGGCATAGCGCTCCGCACTCGGCTGTCACGTGTCAGATCAATATTATTCTGTAAGTCAGCGGTGCACAAACTGGGGGCCCGCCCCCTGGGGGGGTCATGGGATTTTCTAAGGGGGGCACGTGGTTGCTGAGCCCCCGCGCTTTTGCCCCAGGAATGTAAATTAAATGCCGGGGGAGGCGCGAGGCCTCTGCAACTTCACTTACCTGCTCTCAGCCGGCTCTTCCCTCATGCATCTCCATGACAACGCAGCATCAAATGGCAACGCGTCACATGACGTTGTGATATCATATGACGCGTGGAACCCGAGAGCAGGTAAGGAGGGGGGGGGGCGGGGGTGTTGGCAAGGGGGAACGGAGACAGGGAGGGCGCAAACTTAAATGTTTGTGCCCGCTATTGTAGTCCTGTGATGTATATAGTGCTGCTCCTGTGATGTATATAGTGCTGCTCCTGTGATGTATATAGCGCTGCTCCTGTGATGTATATAGTGGTGCTCCTGTGATGTATATAGTGCTGCTCCTGTGATGTATATAGTGCTGCTCCTGTGATGTATATAGTGGTGCTCCTGTGATGTATATAGTGGTGCTCCTGTGATGTATATAGTGGTGCTCCTGTGATGTATATAGTGGTGCTCCTGTGATGTATATAGTGCTGCTCCTGTGATGTATATAGTGGTGCTCCTGTGATGTATATAGTGCTGCTCCTGTGATGTATATAGTGCTGCTCCTGTGATGTATATAGTGGTGCTCCTGTGATGTATATAGTGGTACTCCTGTGATGTATATAGTGGTAGTCCTGTGCTGTATATAGTGGTACTCCGGGGATGTATATAGTGGTAGTCCTGTGATGTATATAATGGTGCTCCTGGGATGTATATAGTGGTGCTCCTGTGATGTATATAGTGGTGCTCCTGTGATGTATATAGTGCTGCTCCTGTTATGTATATAGTGGTGCTCCTGTGATGAATATAGTGCTACTCCTGTGATGTATATTGTGGTGCTCCTGTGATGTATATAGTGCTGCTCCTGTGATGTATATAGTGGTGCTCCTGTGATGTATATAGTGGTACTCCTGTGATGTATATAGTGGTAGTTCTGTGCTGTATATAGTGGTACTCCTGTGATGTATATAGTGGTAGTCCTGTGATGTATATAGTGGTGCTCCTGTGATGTATATAGTGGTGCTCCTGTGATGTATATAGTGGTGCTCCTGTGATGTATATAGTGGTGCTCCTGTGATGTATATAGTGCTGCTCCTGTGATGTATATAGTGCTACTCCTGGGATATATATAGTGCTACTCCTGTGATGTATATAGTGGTACTCCTGTGATGTATATAGTTCTACTCCTGGGATGTATATAGTGCTGCTCCTGTGATGTATATAGTGGTGCTCCTGTGATGTATATAGTGCTACTCCTGGGATATATATAGTGCTACTCCTGTGATGTATATAGTGGTACTCCTGTGATGTATATAGTGGTACTCCTGTGATGTATATAGTGGTGCTCCTGTGATGTATATAGTGCTGCTCCTGTGATGTATATAGTGGTGCTCCTGTGATGTATATAGTGGTACTCCTGTGATGTATATAGTGCTACTCCTGTGATGTATATAGTGCTGCTCCTGTGATGTATATAGTGGTACTCCTGGGATGTATCTAGTGCTGCTCCTGTGATATATATAGTGCTGCTCCTGTGATGTATATAGTGGTGCTCCTGTGATGTATATAGTGCTACTCCTGGGATATATATAGTGCTACTCCTGTGATGTATATAGTGGAACTCCTGTGATGTATATAGTTCTACTCCTGGGATGTATACAGTGCTGCTCCTGTGATGTATATAGAGGTGCTCCTGTGATGTATATAGTGCTACTCCTGGGATATATATAGTGCTGCTCCTGTGATGTATATAGTGGTACTCCTGTGATGTATATAGTGGTACTCCTGTGATGTATATAGTGCTGCTCCTGTGATGTATATAGTGGTGCTCCTGTGATGTATATAGTGGTAGTCCTGTGCTGTATATAGTGGTACTCCGGGGATGTATATAGTGGTAGTCCTGTGATGTATATAATGGTGCTCCTGGGATGTATATAGTGGTGCTCCTGTGATGTATATACTGGTGCTCCTGTGATGTATATAGTGGTGCTCCTGTGATGTATGTAGTGCTGCTCCTGTTATGTATATAGTGGTGCTCCTGTGATGTATATAGTGCTACTCCTGTGATGTATATTGTGGTGCTCCTGTGATGTATATAGTGCTGCTCCTGTGATGTATATAGTGGTGCTCCTGTGATGTATATAGTGGTACTCCTGTGATGTATATAGTGGTAGTTCTGTGCTGTATATAGTGGTACTCCTGTGATGTATATAGTGGTAGTCCTGTGATGTATATAGTGGTGCTCCTGTGATGTATATAGTGGTGCTCCTGTGATGTATATAGTGGTGCTCCTGTGATGTATATAGTGCTGCTCCTGTGATGTATATAGTGCTACTCCTGTGATGTATATAGTGCTGCTCCTGTGATGTATATAGTGCTGCTCCTGTGATGTATATAGTGGTGCTCCTGTGATGTATATAGTGCTACTCCTGGGATATATATAGTGCTACTCCTGTGATGTATATAGTGGTGCTCCTGGGATGTATATAGTGGGGCTCCTGTGATGTATATAGTGCTACTCCTGTGATGTATATAGTGGTGCTCCTGGGATGTATATAGTGCTGTTCCTGTGATGTATATAGTGCTGCTCTTGTGATGTATATAGTGGTGCTCCTGTGATGTATATAGTGCTACTCCTGGGATGTATATAGTGCTGCTCCTGTGATGTATATAGTGGTGCTCCTGTGATGTATATAGTGGTGCTCCTGTGATGTATATAGTGCTACTCCTGTGATGTATATAGTGGTGCTCCTGTGATGTATATAGTGGTGCTCCTGTGATGTATATAGTGCTACTCCTGGGATGTATATAGTGCTGCTCCTGTGATGTATATAGTGCTGCTCCTGTGATGTATATAGTGGTGCTCCTGTGATGTATATAGTGCTACTCCTGGGATATATATAGTGCTACTCCTGTGATGTATATAGTGGTACTCCTGTGATGTATATAGTTCTACTCCTGGGATGTATATAGTGCTGCTCCTGTGATGTATATAGTGGTGCTCCTGTGATGTATATAGTGGTACTCCTGTGATGTATATAGTGGTACTCCTGTGATGTATATAGTGGTACTCCTGTGATGTATATAGTGGTACTCCTGTGATGTATATAGTGGTGCTCCTGTGATGTATATAGTGCTGCTCCTGTGATGTATATAGTGGTGCTCCTGTGATGTATATAGTGCTGCTCCTGTTATGTATATAGTGGTGCTCCTGTGATGTATATAGTGGTGCTCCTGTGATGTATATAGTGCTGCTCCTGTTATGTATATAGTGGTGCTCCTGTGATGTATATAGTGCTGCTCCTGTTATGTATATAGTGGTGCTCCTGTGATGTATATAGTGGTACTCCTGTGATGTATATAGTGCTACTCCTGTGATGTATATAGTGCTGCTCCTGTGATGTATATAGTGCTACTCCTGGGATGTATCTAGTGCTGCTCCTGTGATGTATATAGTGCTGCTCCTGTGATGTATATAGTGGTGCTCCTGTGATGTATATAGTGCTACTCCTGGGATATATATAGTGCTACTCCTGTGATGTATATAGTGGTACTCCTGTGATGTATATAGTTCTACTCCTGGGATGTATACAGTGCTGCTCCTGTGATGTATATAGAGGTGCTCCTGTGATGTATATAGTGCTACTCCTGGGATATATATAGTGCTACTTCTGTGATGTATATAGTGGTACTCCTGTGATGTATATAGTTGTACTCCTGTGATGTATATAGTGGTGCAACTGTGATGTATATAGTGCTACTCCTGTGATGTATATAGTGCTGCTCCTGTGATGTATATAGTGCTACTCCTGTGATGTATATAGTGCTGCTCCTGTGATGTATATAGTGCTGCTCCTGTGATGTATATAGTGGTGCTCCTGTGATGTTTATAGTGGTGCTCCTGTGATGTATATAGTGCTACTCCTGGGATATATATAGTGCTACTGCTGTGATGTATATAGTGGTACTCCTGTGATGTATATAGTGCTACTCCTGTGATGTATATAGTGCTGCTCCTGTGATGTATATAGTGCTGCTCCTGTGATGTATATAGTGCTACTCCTGGGATGTATATAGTGCTGCTCCTGTGATGTATATAGTGGTGCTCCTGTAATATATTTAGTGGTGCTCCTGTGATGTATATAGTGCTGCTCCTGTGATGTATATAGTGCTGCTCCTGTGATGTATATAGTGCTGCTCCTGTGATGTATATAGTGCTGCTCCTGTGATGTATATAGTGGTACTCCTGTGATGTATATAGTGGGGCTCCTGTGATGTATATAGTGCTACTCCTGTGATGTATATAGTGGTGCTCCTGGGATGTATATAGTGGGGCTCCTGTGATGTATATAGTGCTACTCCTGTGATGTATATAGTGGTGCTCCTGGATGTATATAGTGCTGTTCCTGTGATGTATATAGTGCTGCTCTTGTGATGTATATAGTGTGCTCCTGTGATGTATATAGTGCTACTCCTGGATGTATATAGTGCTGCTCCTGTGATGTATATAGTGGTGCTCCTGTGATGTATATAGTGGTGCTCTGTGATGTATATAGTGCTACTCTGTGATGTATATAGTGGTGCTCCTGTGATGTATATAGTGGTGCTCCTGTGATGTATATAGTGCTACTCCTGGATGTATATAGTGCTGCTCCTGTGATGTATATAGTGCTGCTCCTGTGATGTATATAGTGGTGCTCCTGTGATGTATATAGTGCTACTCCTGGGATATATATAGTGCTACTCCTGTGATGTATATAGTGGTACTCCTGTGATGTATATAGTTCTACTCCTGGGATGTATATAGTGCTGCTCCTGTGATGTATATAGTGGTGCTCCTGTGATGTATATAGTGGTACTCCTGTGATGTATATAGTGGTACTCCTGTGATGTATATAGTGGTACTCCTGTGATGTATATAGTGGTACTCCTGTGATGTATATAGTGGTGCTCCTGTGATGTATATAGTGCTGCTCCTGTGATGTATATAGTGGTGCTCCTGTGATGTATATAGTGCTGCTCCTGTTATGTATATAGTGGTGCTCCTGTGATGTATATAGTGGTGCTCCTGTGATGTATATAGTGCTGCTCCTGTTATGTATATAGTGGTGCTCCTGTGATGTATATAGTGCTGCTCCTGTTATGTATATAGTGGTGCTCCTGTGATGTATATAGTGGTACTCCTGTGATGTATATAGTGCTGCTCCTGTGATGTATATAGTGCTACTCCTGGGATGTATCTAGTGCTGCTCCTGTGATGTATATAGTGCTGCTCCTGTGATGTATATAGTGGTGCTCCTGTGATGTATATAGTGCTACTCCTGGGATATATATAGTGCTACTCCTGTGATGTATATAGTGGTACTCCTGTGATGTATATAGTTCTACTCCTGGGATGTATACAGTGCTGCTCCTGTGATGTATATAGAGGTGCTCCTGTGATGTATATAGTGCTACTCCTGGGATATATATAGTGCTACTTCTGTGATGTATATAGTGGTACTCCTGTGATGTATATAGTTGTACTCCTGTGATGTATATAGTGGTGCAACTGTGATGTATATAGTGCTACTCCTGTGATGTATATAGTGCTGCTCCTGTGATGTATATAGTGCTACTCCTGTGATGTATATAGTGCTGCTCCTGTGATGTATATAGTGCTGCTCCTGTGATGTATATAGTGGTGCTCCTGTGATGTATATAGTGGTGCTCCTGTGATGTATATAGTGCTACTCCTGGGATATATATAGTGCTACTGCTGTGATGTATATAGTGGTACTCCTGTGATGTATATAGTGCTACTCCTGTGATGTATATAGTGCTGCTCCTGTGATGTATATAGTGCTGCTCCTGTGATGTATATAGTGCTACTCCTGGGATGTATATAGTGCTGCTCCTGTGATGTATATAGTGGTGCTCCTGTAATATATTTAGTGGTGCTCCTGTGATGTATATAGTGCTGCTCCTGTGATGTATATAGTGCTGCTCCTGTGATGTATATAGTGCTGCTCCTGTGATGTATATAGTGCTGCTCCTGTGATGTATATAGTGGTACTCCTGTGATGTATATAGTGGGGCTCCTGTGATGTATATAGTGCTACTCCTGTGATGTATATAGTGGTGCTCCTGGGATGTATATAGTGCTGTTCCTGTGATGTATATAGTGCTGCTCCTGTGATGTATATAGTGGTGCTCCTGTGATGTATATAGTGCTACTCCTGGGATGTATATAGTGCTGCTCCTGTGATGTATATAGTGGTGCTCCTGTGATGTATATAGTGGTGCTCTTGTGATGTATATAGTGCTACTCCTGGGATGTATATAGTGGTGCTCCTGTGATGTATATAGTGGTGCTCCTGTGATTTATATAGTGCTACTCCTGTGATGTATATAGTGGTGCTCCTGTGATGTATATAGTGCTACTCCTGTGATGTATATAGTGCTGCTCCTGTGATGTATATAGTGCTGCTCCTGTGATGTATATAGTGGTGCTCCTGTGATGTATATAGTGCTGCTCCTGTGATGTATATAGTGGTGTTCCTGTGATGTATATAGTGGTACTCCTGTGATGTATATAGTGGTGCTCCTGTGATTTATATAGTGCTACTCCTGGGATGTATATAGTGCTGCTCCTGTGATGTATATAGTGGTGCTCCTGTGATGTATATAGTGGTACTCCTGTGATGTATATAGTGGTACTCCTGTGATGTATATAGTGATACTCCTGGGTTATATATAGTGGTGCTCCTGTGATGTATATAGTGCTGCTCCTGTGATGTATATAGTGGTACTCCTGTGATGTATATAGTGCTGCTCCTGTGATGTATATAGTGCTACTCCTGGGATGTATATAGTGCTGATCCTGTGATGTATATAGTGGTGCTCCTGTGATGTATATAGTGGTGCTCCTGTGATGTATATAGTGGTGCTCCTGTGGTGTATATAGTGGTGCTCCTGTGATGTATATAGTGCTACTCCTGTGATGTATATAGTGGTGCTCCTGTGATGTATATAGTGGTGCTCCTGTGATGTATATAGTGGTACTCCTGTGATGTATATAGTGGTACTCCTGTGATGTATATAGTGATACTCCTGGGTTATATATAGTGGTGCTCCTGTGATGTATATAGTGGTGCAACTGTGATGTATATAGTGCTACTCCTGTGATGTATATAGTGCTGCTCCTGTGATGTATATAGTGCTACTCCTGTGATGTATATAGTGCTGCTCCTGTGATGTATATAGTGCTGCTCCTGTGATGTATATAGTGGTGCTCCTGTGATGTATATAGTGGTGCTCCTGTGATGTATATAGTGCTACTCCTGGGATATATATAGTGCTACTGCTGTGATGTATATAGTGGTACTCCTGTGATGTATATAGTGCTACTCCTGTGATGTATATAGTGCTGCTCCTGTGATGTATATAGTGCTGCTCCTGTGATGTATATAGTGCTACTCCTGGGATGTATATAGTGCTGCTCCTGTGATGTATATAGTGGTGCTCCTGTAATATATTTAGTGGTGCTCCTGTGATGTATATAGTGCTGCTCCTGTGATGTATATAGTGCTGCTCCTGTGATGTATATAGTGCTGCTCCTGTGATGTATATAGTGCTGCTCCTGTGATGTATATAGTGGTACTCCTGTGATGTATATAGTGGGGCTCCTGTGATGTATATAGTGCTACTCCTGTGATGTATATAGTGGTGCTCCTGGGATGTATATAGTGCTGTTCCTGTGATGTATATAGTGCTGCTCCTGTGATGTATATAGTGGTGCTCCTGTGATGTATATAGTGCTACTCCTGGGATGTATATAGTGCTGCTCCTGTGATGTATATAGTGGTGCTCCTGTGATGTATATAGTGGTGCTCTTGTGATGTATATAGTGCTACTCCTGGGATGTATATAGTGGTGCTCCTGTGATGTATATAGTGGTGCTCCTGTGATTTATATAGTGCTACTCCTGTGATGTATATAGTGGTGCTCCTGTGATGTATATAGTGCTACTCCTGGGATGTATATAGTGCTGCTCCTGTGATGTATATAGTGCTGCTCCTGTGATGTATATAGTGGTGCTCCTGTGATGTATATAGTGCTGCTCCTGTGATGTATATAGTGGTGTTCCTGTGATGTATATAGTGGTACTCCTGTGATGTATATAGTGGTGCTCCTGTGATTTATATAGTGCTACTCCTGGGATGTATATAGTGCTGCTCCTGTGATGTATATAGTGGTGCTCCTGTGATGTATATAGTGGTACTCCTGTGATGTATATAGTGGTACTCCTGTGATGTATATAGTGATACTCCTGGGTTATATATAGTGGTGCTCCTGTGATGTATATAGTGCTGCTCCTGTGATGTATATAGTGGTACTCCTGTGATGTATATAGTGCTGCTCCTGTGATGTATATAGTGCTACTCCTGGGATGTATATAGTGCTGATCCTGTGATGTATATAGTGGTTCTCCTGTGATGTATATAGTGGTGCTCCTGTGATGTATATAGTGGTGCTCCTGTGGTGTATATAGTGGTGCTCCTGTGATGTATATAGTGCTACTCCTGTGATGTATATAGTGGTGCTCCTGTGATGTATATAGTGGTGCTCCTGTGATGTATATAGTGGTACTCCTGTGATGTATATAGTGGTACTCCTGTGATGTATATAGTGATACTCCTGGGTTATATATAGTGGTGCTCCTGTGATGTATATAGTGCTGCTCCTGTGATGTATATAGTGCTGCTCCTGTGATGTATATAGTGCTGCTCCTGGCTTATATATAGTGGTGCTCCTGTGATATATATAGTGGTACTCCTGTGATGTATATAGTGGTACTCCTGTGATGTATATAGTGGTACTCCTGTGATGTATATAGTTCTGCTCCTGTGATGTATATAGTGCTGCTCCTATGATGTATATAGTGGTGCTCCTGGGATGTATATAGTGGTACTCCTGTGATGTATATAGTGCTACTCATGGGATATATATAGTGGTGCTCCTGTGATGTATATAGTGGTACTCCTGGGATGTATATAGTCTTGCTCCTGGGATGTATATAGTGGTGCTCCTGGGATGTATATAGTGGTACTCCTGTGATGTATATAGTGCTGCTCCTGTGATGTATATAGTGCTACTCCTGGGATGTATATAGTGCTGCTCCTGTGATGTATATAGTGCTACTCCTGTGATGTATATAGTGGTAGTCCTGTGCTGTATATAGTGGTACTCCTGGGGTGTATATAGTGGTAGTCCTGTGATGTATATAATGGTGCTCCTGGGATGTATATAGTGGTGCTCCTGTGATGTATATAGTGCTGCTCCTGTGATGTATATAGTGCTACTCCTGGGATGTATATAGTGCTGCTCCTGTGATGTATATAGTGCTACTCCTGTGATGCATATAGTGGTAGTCCTGTGCTGTATATAGTGGTACTCCTGTGATGTATATAGTGGTAGTCCTGTGATGTATATAATGGTGCTACTGGGATGTATATAGTTCTGCTCCTGTGATGTATATAGTGGTGCTCCTGGTATGTATATAGTAATGCTCCTGTGATGTATATAGTGGTGATCCTGGGATGTATATAGTGGTGCTCCTGTGATGTATATAGTGGTGTTCCTGTGATGTATATAGTGCTGCTCCTGTGATGTATATAGTGCTACTCCTGTGATGTATATAGTGCTGCTCCTGTGATGTATATAGTGGTGCTCCTGTGATGTATATAGTGGTACTCCTGTGATGTATATAGTGATACTCCTGTGATGTATATAGTGATACTCCTGGGTTATATATAGTGGTGCTCCTGTGATGTATATAGTGCTGCTCCTGTGATGTATATAGTGCGGCTCCTGTGATGTATATAGTGCTGCTCCTGGCTTATATATAGTGGTGCTCCTGTGATGTATATAGTGGTACTCCTGTGATGTATATAGTGGTACTCCTGTGATGTATATAGTGGTACTCCTGTGATGTATATAGTTCTGTTCCTGTGATGTATATAGTGCTGCTCCTGTGATGTATATAGTGGTGCTCCTGGGATGTATATAGTGGTACTCCTGTGATGTATATAGTGCTACTCATGGGATATATATAGTGGTGCTCCTGTGATGTATATAGTGGTACTCCTGGGATGTATATAGTCTTGCTCCTGGGATATATATAGTGGTGCTCCTGTGATGTATATAGTGGTACTCCTTGGATGTATATAGTCTTGCTCCTGGGATGTATATAGTGGTGCTCCTGTAATGTATATAATGCTGCTCCTGTGATGTATATAGTGCTACTCCTGGGATGTATATAGTGCTGCTCCTGTGATGTATATAGTGCTACTCCTGTGATGTATATAGTGGTAGTCCTGTGCTGTATATAGTGGTACTCCTGGGATGTATATAGTGGTAGTCCTGTGATGTATATAATGGTGCTCCTGGGATGTATATAGTGGTGCTCCTGTGATGTATATAGTGGTGCTCCTGTGATGTATATAGTGGTGCTCCTGTGATGTATATAGTGCTGCTCCTGTTATGTATATAGTGGTGCTCCTGTGATGAATATAGTGGTGCTCCTGTAATATATATAGTGGTGTTCATGTGATGTATATAGTGCTACTCCTGTGATGTATATAGTGCTGCTCCTGTGATGTATATAGTGGTACTCCTGTGATGTATATAGTGGGGCTCCTGTGATGTATATAGTGCTACTCCTGTGATGTATATAGTGGTGCTCCTGGGATGTATATAGTGCTGCTCCTGTGATGTATATAGTGCTGCTCCTGTGATGTATATAGTGCTACTCCTGGGATGTATATAGTGCTGCTCCCATGGGCGTCCGCAGAAATGTTTTCAGGGGGGGGCATAATGTTAACTAGACAGAGAGAGAGAGTGGTTGGGGGGGGGGGGGGTGACGGGGTGGGTGACTGACACTTTGACTGACTGACACTTTGACTGACTGACACTTGGGTGACTGACTGACACTTGGGTGGGTGACTGACTGACTGTGGGTTGGTGTCTGTATTCATTCACAGACAGACAGACACAAACACACACCCTCCCTCTCTCAGACTCTCCCCCTCTCAGATTCTCCCCCTCTCAGACTCTCCTTCTCAGACTCTCCCTCTCAAACTCTCCCTCTCCCACTCTCCCTCTCAGACTCTCCCTCTCCCTCTCAGACTCTCCCTCTCCCTCTCAGACTCTCCCTCTCCCACTCTCCCTCTCAGACTCTCCCTCTCCCTCTCAGACTCTCCCTCTCAAACTCTCCCTCTCCCTCTCAGACTCTCCCTCTCAGACTGTCCCTCTCCCTCTCAGACTCTCACTCTCCCTCTCAGACTCTCCCTCTCCCTCTCAGACTCTCCCTCTCCCTCTCAGACTGTCCCTCTCCCTCTCAAACTCTCCCTCTCAAACTCTCCCTCTCAGACTCTCCCTCTCAGACTGTCCCTCTCAGACTGTCCCTCTCCCTCTCAGACTCTCCCTCTCCCTCTCAGACTCTCACTCTCCCTCTCAGACTCTCACTCTCCCTCTCAGACTCTCCCTCTCCCTCTCAGACTGTCCCTCTCCCTCTCAAACTCTCCCTCTCAGACTCTCCCTCTCAAACTCTCCCTCTCAGACTCTCACTCTCCCTCTCAGACTCTCCCTCTCAGACTCTCACTCTCCCTCTCAGACTCTCCCTCTCAGACTCTCACTCTCCCTCTGACTCTCACTCTCCCTCTCAGACTCTCCCTCTCAGATTCTCACTCTCCCTCTCAGACTCTCACTCTCCCTCTCAGACTCTCACTCTCAGACTCTCACTCTCCCCCTCAGACTCTCTCTCTCCCCCTCAGACTCTCTCTCTCCCCCTCAGACTCTCTCCCCCTCAGACTCTCTCAGACTCCCCCCCCTCAGACTCCCTCCCCTTCAGAATCCCTCGCTCACTCAGACTCTCTCTCACTCAAGACTCTCTCTCTCTCACTCAGACTCAGACACACACACACCCCACACACCACACACCACACACCCCACTCTAATGCAGATAGTCCCAAGGTGTAGCCCCATCTCTTTCTTACCCCCTCTCTTCTTCATTCACTCTCTCCCCTTACCCCTCTCTTCCTCACTTCCTCTATTACACCCCCTGTCTCCTCACTCTCCCCCCTCCATCAATTATGCCCCTCTGACTCAAACCCACTCCCTGAATCCGTCCTCCTCACATTCATTCCCTCCCCCCCTGATCTCACACACACACACAGACACACACTCAGACACAAACTCAGACACTCGCAACATAGGGGAATCGGAGCAGGGGGGGGGAATCGGAACGGGAAGGGGGGACCCGGAGTAGGGGGGGAATCGGAACGGGAAGGGGGGACCGGAGCAGGGGGGGGGGAATCAGAGCAGGAGGACAAGGGGGAAGCGAGAGTGGCATGGAGCAGTACTCACCTGACTTGCTCCATGCAGGACAGGGCGGGCCTCGCTATGCAAGGTCAGATAGACTCCGCAGGGGTGAGCAAACTTTTTATGCCGAGCCCCCCTTTTCATCCATTTAATTTCTCAGGCCCCCCCTGCCTGACGTAATCAAAATCACATGAACACCCCCCCCCCCCGTTTATTAAACGATATACAATGTAAATACAAATATGTTTCAACAGCTCGCGCTTGCAAAATTAGGCTGCGTCCACGCTGCCGCCGAGAGTGGTGACATCACCAACTCTCCAAGCATGAGCACAGGGTGTCCTGCATAATTTTGCAAGCACAAGTGGGGGGTATGGATCAGGGCTATTTCTGTGTTTGTGTGTGGGTGTGTGTGGGTGTGGGGTTGTGCGCATTGACTGCTGCTGAGCATGCTTCAATGTCAATTTTGTTTGTCTCGCCAAGCACACAATCAATCACAACACAAACAACACCCCCCACACCACACACAATCACAGCACACATTCAATCACAAAACACACACATCACACACACACATATATATATATATATATATATATATATATATATATATATATATATATATATATATACATATACACATATACACATATACACACACACACACATCACTATACATATATATATTTATATATACACACACACACACACACCACTATACATATATATATATACACACACACACACATCATTATACATATATACACACACACACATCACTATACACACACACACACACACACACACACACACACACACACACACACACACACACACACACACATCACTATACACACACACACACACACACACACACACATCACTATACACACACACACACACACACACACACACACACACACACACACACACACACACACACACACACCACTATACACACACACACACACACACACACACACACACACACACACACACATCACTATACACACACACACACACACACACACACACACACACACACATCACTATACACACACACACACACACACACACACACATCACTATACACACACACATCACTATACACACACACACACACACACACACATCACTATACACACACACACACACACACACACACACACACATCACTATACACACACACACACACACACACACACACACACACACATCACTATACACACACACACACACACACACACACACACACACACACACACACACACATCACTACACACACACACACACACACACACACACACACACACACACACACACACACACACACACACACACACACACACACACACACACACACACACACACACACACACACACACCTGTACTGCTTGCTCGGCCAGGAAGAGGAGGGCTTGTGTCTGTGTGCAGAGGGACGCCCCGCCCCCTCTGCAAGCACAGGGAAACACAGCACAGGGAAACACAGCACGGATCTTCTGCCTGGCATTGCTCTGCCCCTGCTCTGCTCTGCCCCCAGGTTTCGCCGCACAGGCTGCGCCCCCCCCTAAATAATTTGGAGCCCCCCAGTTTTGCGCACCGCTGAGATAGAGTTGCGAGGGACAAAAAAAAAATAATCCTGGCAGCGTGCCAACACGCGCCAGCCAATCAGGAGACAAGGGAGGTTTTTTTTTTTTTGCAGAAGAGCGCGATAAATCCTGTCACGCCAGTGCCCTCTGTTCCCCGCTGTTGGCGGCCCAGGATCCGGGGGGGGGGCAAGCGCCCCCCCTTCCCCCCCCCTTCGGACGCCCATGGCTGCTCCTGTGATGTATATAGTGTTGCTCCTGGGATGTATATAGTGCTGCTCCTGTGGTGTATATAGTGCTACTCCTGTGATGTATATAGTGGTGCTCCTGTGATGTATATAGTGCTACTCCTGGGATGTATATAGTGCTACTCCTGTGATGTATATAGTGCTACTCATGGGATATAAATAGTGGTGCTCCTGGGATGTATATAGTCTTGCTCCTGGGATATATATAGTGGTGCTCCTGTGATGTATATAGTGGTGCTCCTGTGATGTATATAGTGCTGCTCCTGGGATGTATATAGTGCTGCTCCTGGGATGTATATAGTGGAACTCCTGTGATGTATATAGTGGTGCTCCTGGGATGTATATAGTGGTGCTCCTGGGATGTATATAGTGCTGCTCCTGTGATGTATATAGTGGTGCTCCTGGGATGTATATAGTGCTGCTCCTGTGATGTATATAGTGCTACTCCTGGGATGTATATAGTGCTGCTCCTGTGATGTATATAGTGGTGCTCCTGGGATATATATAGTAGTACTCCTGGGATGTATATAGTGCTGCTCCTGTGAAGTATATAGTGGTACTCCTGTGATGTATATAGTGCTACTCCTGTGATGTATATAGTGGTGCTCCTGTGATGTATATAGTGGTGCTCCTGGGATATATATAGTGCTACTCCTGTGATGTATATAGTGCTACTCATGGGATATAAATAGTGGTGCTCCTGGGATGTATATAGTCTTGCTCCTGGGATATATATAGTGGTGCTCCTGTGATGTATATAGTGGTGCTCCTGGGGTGTATATAGTTGTCCTCCTGGGATGTATATAGTGGTGCTCCTGTGATGTATATAGTGCTGCTCCTGTGATGTATATAGTGCTGCTCCTGGGATGTATATAGTGGAACTCCTGTGATGTATATAGTGGTGCTCCTGGGATGTATATAGTGGTGCTCCTGTGATGTATATAGTGCTACTCCTGGGATGTATATAGTGCTACTCCTGTGATGTATATAGTGCTACTCATGGGATATAAATAGTGGTGCTCCTGGGATGTATATAGTCTTGCTCCTGGGATATATATAGTGGTGCTCCTGTGATGTATATAGTGGTGCTCCTGTGATGTATATAGTGCTGCTCCTGGGATGTATATAGTGCTGCTCCTGGGATGTATATAGTGGAACTCCTGTGATGTATATAGTGGTGCTCCTGGGATGTATATAGTGGTGCTCCTGGGATGTATATAGTGCTGCTCCTGTGATGTATATAGTGGTGCTCCTGGGATGTATATAGTGCTGCTCCTGTGATGTATATAGTGCTACTCCTGGGATGTATATAGTGCTGCTCCTGTGATGTATATAGTGGTGCTCCTGGGATATATATAGTAGTACTCCTGGGATGTATATAGTGCTGCTCCTGTGAAGTATATAGTGGTACTCCTGTGATGTATATAGTGCTACTCCTGTGATGTATATAGTGGTGCTCCTGTGATGTATATAGTGGTGCTCCTGGGATATATATAGTGCTACTCCTGTGATGTATATAGTGCTACTCATGGGATATAAATAGTGGTGCTCCTGGGATGTATATAGTCTTGCTCCTGGGATATATATAGTGGTGCTCCTGTGATGTATATAGTGGTGCTCCTGGGGTGTATATAGTTGTCCTCCTGGGATGTATATAGTGGTGCTCCTGTGATGTATATAGTGCTGCTCCTGTGATGTATATAGTGCTGCTCCTGGGATGTATATAGTGGAACTCCTGTGATGTATATAGTGGTGCTCCTGGGATGTATATAGTGGTGCTCCTGTGATGTATATAGTGCTACTCCTGGGATGTATATAGTGCTACTCCTGTGATGTATATAGTGCTACTCATGGGATATAAATAGTGGTGCTCCTGGGATGTATATAGTCTTGCTCCTGGGATATATATAGTGGTGCTCCTGTGATGTATATAGTGGTGCTCCTGGGGTGTATATAGTTGTCCTCCTGGGATGTATATAGTGGTGCTCCTGTGATGTATATAGTGCTGCTCCTGTGATGTATATAGTGCTGCTCCTGGGATGTATATAGTGGAACTCCTGTGATGTATATAGTGGTGCTCCTGGGATGTATATAGTGGTGCTCCTGTGATGTATATAGTGGTGCTCCTGGGATGTATATAGTGCTGCTCCTGTGATGTATATAGTGGTGCTCCTGGGATGTATATAGTGCTGCTCCTGTGATGTATATAGTGCTACTCCTGGGATGTATATAGTGCTGCTCCTGTGATGTATATAGTGGTGCTCCTGGGATATATATAGTAGTACTCCTGGGATGTATATAGTGCTGCTCCTGTGAAGTATATAGTGGTACTCCTGTGATGTATATAGTGCTACTCCTGTGATGTATATAGTGGTGCTCCTGTGATGTATATAGTGGTGCTCCTGGGATATATATAGTGGTGCTCCTGTGATGTATATAGTGGTGCTCCTGTGATGTATATAGTGGTACTCCTGTGATGTATATAGTGGTGCTCCGGTGATGTATATAATGTTGCTCCTGTGATGTATATAGTGCTACTCCTGGGATGTATATAGTGCTGCTCCTGTGATGTATATAGTGGTACTCCTGTGATGTATATAGTGGTGCTCCGGTGATGTATATATTGGTGCTCCTGTGATGTATATAGTGCTGCTCCTGTGATGTATATAGTGGTACTCCTGTGATGTATATAGTGGTGTTCCTGTGATGTATATAGTGGTACTCCTGTGATGTATATAGTGGTGCTCCTGTGATGTATATAGTGGTGCTCCTGGGATGTATATAATGGTGCTCCTGTGATATATATAGTGGTACTCCTGTGATGTATATAGTGGTGCTCCGGTGATGTATATAATGGTGCTCCTGTGATGTATATAGTGCTGCTCCTGTGATGTATATAGTGGTACTCCTGTGATGTATATAGTGGTGTTCCTGTGATGTATATAGTGGTACTCCTGTGATGTATATAGTGGTGCTCCTGTGATGTATATAGTGGTGCTCCTGGGATGTATATAATGGTGCTCCTGTGATATATATAGTGGTACTCCTGTGATGTATATAGTGGTGCTCCGGTGATGTATATAATGGTGCTCCTGTGATGTATATAGTGCTGCTCCTGTGATGTATGTAGTGGTGCTCCTGTGATGTATGTAGTGGTGCTCCTGTGATGTATATAGTGGTGCTCCGGTGATGTATATAATGGTGTTCCTGGTATGTATATAGTACTGCTCCTGTGATGTATATAGTGCTACTCCTGGGATGTATATAGTGGTGTTCCTGTGATGTATATAGTGGTGCTCCTGTGATGTATATAGTGGTACTCCTGTGATGTATATAGTGGTAATCTTATTATGTATATAGTGATATTCCTGAGATATGTATAGGGGTACACCTGGGATGTATATAGTGGTGCTCCTGGAATGTATATAGTAGTGCTCCTGGGATGTATATAGTGGTACTCCTGGGATGTATATAGTGGTACTCCTGGAATTTATATAGTGGCGCTCCTGGGGTGTATATAGTGGTACTCCTGTGATGTATATAGTGGTACTCCTGTGAGGTATATAGTGGCACTCCTGGGATGTATATAGTGGTACTCCTGTGATGTATATAGTGGTACTCCTGTGAGGTATATAGTGGTACTCCTGTGATGTATATAGTGGTGCTCCTGTGATGTGTATATAGTGCTACTCCTGTGATATATATAGTGGTAATCTTATTATGTATATAGTGATATTCCTGGGATATGTATAGTGGTACACCTGGGATATATATAGTGGTACTCCTGGGATGTATATAGTGGTACTCCTGGGATGTATATAGTGGTGCTCCTGGGATCTATATAGTGGTGCTCCTGGGATCTATATAGTGGTGCTCCTGTGATGTATATAGTGGTGTTCCTGTGATGTATATAGTGGTGTTCCTGGTATGTATATAGTACTGCTCCTGTGATGTATATAGTGGTGTTCCTGGTATGTATATAGTACTGCTCCTGTGAGGTATATAGTGGTACCCCTGGTATGTATATAGTGGTGCTCCTGTGATGTATATAGTGGTGCTCCTGGGATATATATAGTAGTACTCCTGGGATGTATATAGTGCTGCTCCTGTGAAGTATATAGTGGTACTCCTGTGATGTATATAGTGCTACTCCTGTGATGTATATAGTGGTGCTCCTGTGATGTATATAGTGGTGCTCCTGGGATATATATAGTGGTGCTCCTGTGATGTATATAGTGGTGCTCCTGTGATGTATATAGTGGTACTCCTGTGATGTATATAGTGGTGCTCCGGTGATGTATATAATGTTGCTCCTGTGATGTATATAGTGCTACTCCTGGGATGTATATAGTGCTGCTCCTGTGATGTATATAGTGGTACTCCTGTGATGTATATAGTGGTGCTCCGGTGATGTATATATTGGTGCTCCTGTGATGTATATAGTGCTGCTCCTGTGATGTATATAGTGGTACTCCTGTGATGTATATAGTGGTGTTCCTGTGATGTATATAGTGGTACTCCTGTGATGTATATAGTGGTGCTCCTGTGATGTATATAGTGGTGCTCCTGGGATGTATATAATGGTGCTCCTGTGATATATATATAGTGGTACTCCTGTGATGTATATAGTGGTGCTCCGGTGATGTATATAATGGTGCTCCTGTGATGTATATAGTGCTGCTCCTGTGATGTATATAGTGGTACTCCTGTGATGTATATAGTGGTGTTCCTGTGATGTATATAGTGGTACTCCTGTGATGTATATAGTGGTGCTCCTGTGATGTATATAGTGGTGCTCCTGGGATGTATATAATGGTGCTCCTGTGATATATATAGTGGTACTCCTGTGATGTATATAGTGGTGCTCCGGTGATGTATATAATGGTGCTCCTGTGATGTATATAGTGCTGCTCCTGTGATGTATGTAGTGGTGCTCCTGTGATGTATGTAGTGGTGCTCCTGTGATGTATATAGTGGTGCTCCGGTGATGTATATAATGGTGTTCCTGGTATGTATATAGTACTGCTCCTGTGATGTATATAGTGCTACTCCTGGGATGTATATAGTGGTGTTCCTGTGATGTATATAGTGGTGCTCCTGTGATGTATATAGTGGTACTCCTGTGATGTATATAGTGGTAATCTTATTATGTATATAGTGATATTCCTGAGATATGTATAGGGGTACACCTGGGATGTATATAGTTGTGCTCCTGGAATGTATATAGTAGTGCTCCTGGGATGTATATAGTGGTACTCCTGGGATGTATATAGTGGTACTCCTGGAATTTATATAGTGGCGCTCCTGGGGTGTATATAGTGGTACTCCTGTGATGTATATAGTGGTACTCCTGTGAGGTATATAGTGGCACTCCTGGGATGTATATAGTGGTACTCCTGTGATGTATATAGTGGTACTCCTGTGAGGTATATAGTGGTACTCCTGTGATGTATATAGTGGTGCTCCTGTGATGTGTATATAGTGCTACTCCTGTGATATATATAGTGGTAATCTTATTATGTATATAGTGATATTCCTGGGATATGTATAGTGGTACACCTGGGATATATATAGTGGTACTCCTGGGATGTATATAGTGGTACTCCTGGGATGTATATAGTGGTGCTCCTGGGATCTATATAGTGGTGCTCCTGGGATCTATATAGTGGTGCTCCTGTGATGTATATAGTGGTGTTCCTGTGATGTATATAGTGGTGTTCCTGGTATGTATATAGTACTGCTCCTGTGATGTATATAGTGGTGTTCCTGGTATGTATATAGTACTGCTCCTGTGAGGTATATAGTGGTACCCCTGGTATGTATATAGTGGTGCCCCTGTGATGTATATAGTGGTGCCCTGAGATGTATATAGTGGTACCCCTGTGAGGTATATAGTGGCACTCCTGTGAGGTATATAGGGGTACTCCTGGGATGTATATAGTGGCGCTCCTGGGGTGTATATAGTGGTACTCCTGTGATGTATATAGTGGTACTCCTGTGAAGTATATAGTGGCACTCCTGTGAGGTATATAGTGGCACTCCTGGGATGTATATAGTGGTACCCTTGGGATGTATATAGTGGTGCCCCTGTGATGTATATAGTGGTGCTCCTGTGATGTATATAGTTCTGCTCGTGGGATGTATATAGTGGTGCCCCTGTGATGTATATAGTGGTGCCCTGAGATGTATATAGTGGTACCCCTGTGAGGTATATAGTGGCACTCCTGTGAGGTATATAGGGGTACTCCTGGGATGTATATAGTGGTACTCCTGGGATGTATATAGTGGCGCTCCTGGGGTGTATATAGTGGTACTCCTGTGATGTATATAGTGGCACTCCTGGGATGTATATAGTGGTACTCCTGTGAGGTATATAGTGGCACTCCTGTGAGGTATATAGTGGCACTCCTGGGATGTATATAGTGGTACCCTTGGGATGTATATAGTGGGCCCCTGTGAGGTATATAGTGGTACCCTTGGGATGTATATAGTGGGCCCCTGTGATGTATATAGTGGTGTACACGCAGTGGAATGAATGTGTCCATCCTTGTGATGGGAAGCTTTCACACTTATCTGCATTGAATGAGGACACACGCTCTCCACGCACCTGCAGAATGGGCTGGAGACTGAAGGTATCATATAGCAAATCCCCCCATTCAGACAGAAGAAGTTCTGAGCAATTTCACAGCGTTCTCCATGGCCTGAAATTCACATACACAATCACTCTATAGTGGGTATAATACACATAATCATTCTATAGTGGGTATAATACACATAATCATTCTATAGTGGGTATAATACACATAACCACTCTATAGTGGGTATAATACACACAATCACTCTATAGCGGGTATAATACACACAATCACTCTATAGTGGGTATAATACACATAATCACTCTATAGTGGATTTAATACATATAATCATTCTATAGTGGGTTTAATACATGTAAACATTCTATAGTGGACATAATACATATAATCATTCTATAGTGGGTTTAATACATACAATCATTCTATAGTGAGTTTAATACATATAAACATTCTATAGTGGACATAGGACATATAATCATTCTATAGTGGGTATAATACATATAATCATTCTATAGTGGACATAATACATATAATCATTCTATAGTGAGTATAATACATATAATCTTTCTATAGCTGGTATAATACATATAACCTTTCTATAGCTGGTATAATACATATAACCTTTCTATAGCTGGTATAATACATATAACCTTTCTATAGCTGGTATAATACATATAACCTTTCTATAGCTGGTATAATACCTATAACCTTTCTATAGCGGCTATAATACATACTGTATAATCACTCTATAGTGGATATAATATATAATCATTCTCTAGCACGGGTGAGCAAACGTTTTACACCGAGCCCCCCTTTATATCCGTGATATTAGCCAGGCCCTCCTTTATATCCGTGATATTAGCCGGGCCCCCTTTATATCCGTGATATTAGCCAGGCCCCCTTGCCTGATGTAATCCAAATCACATGACTTTTTTTTATTAATCGTTATAACATTTTTCAAACAGTAAAACATGACATGTTACAGGTATATTTTTAAATAAATCAGCACAGTAGTATAAGATAATACTGACTGCAATTTCTTTCTCACTCCCCCCCCATCACTGATCCTCTCTCCCCCTCCTCCTCATCCTCTGTCCCCATCCCTCCTCCTCATCTCTCGCCATCCCTCCTCCTCATCTCTCGCCATCAACCTTCCTCCTCCCTCCTCCTCATTTTTCCCCCTCCTCCTCATCTCTCGCCATTAACCTTCCTCCTTATCCCTTCTCATCATCCCTCCTCCTCATCTCTCCTCCTCCTCCTCCTCCTCATCTCTCGCCATCAACCTTCTTCCTTATCCCTCCTCCTCATCATCCCTCCTCCGTCCTCATCTCTCCCCCTCCTCCTCCTCATCATCATCTGTCCCCATCCCTCCTCCTCATCTCTCGCCATCAACCTTCCTCCTTATCCCTCCTCATCATCCCTCCTCATCATCTCTCCCCCTCCTCCTCATCTCTCGCCATCAACCTTCCTCCTTATCCCTCCTCATCATCGCCATCAACCTTCTTCCTTATCCCTCTTCCTCATCATCCCTCCTCCTCCGTCCTCATCTCTCCCCCTCCTCATCATCTCTCCTCATCATCTTTCCTCATCATGTCTCCCCATCACCCTTCTTCCTTACCCTTCCTACTCATCCCTCCTCATCATCATGTCTCCTCAGCTCTCTCCCCCTCCTCCAGCTCTATCCCCCTCCTCCAGCTCTATCCCCCTCCTCCAGCTGTATCCCCCCTCAGCTCTCTCCCCCTCCTCCAGCTCTCTCCTCCTCCTCCATGCGTACCTGTGGAACAGGGTGGTGATAGAGGCAGGCGGGGGGAGATGATGGTTCGCAGCGGCGGGCAGCCAGAGTGAAGCAGAGGAGCAGCCGGAAGTGGAGTTAGTAGTTGCACGGAGGCAGAGCAGGGCGGGCGGGGAGGAGCGCGCCCCAGCGTTAGTCTTTCTTACTGCCGGTGTCTATACTGCAACAGCGCGCTCCTCCTCCCCGGCCAGCCTGCTCTGCCTCCGTGCAACTCCTAACTCCTCTGCCGGCTGCTCCTCTGCGGCCCGTCGCCATTATCTTCTCCTGGCGCCTGCCTCTATCATCACCCTGCTACACCCTGCACCCTCCTACACAATCTTGCGCCCCCAGTTTGCGCACTCCTGCTCTAGTGGGTATAATGCATACAATCATTCTATAGTGGGTATAATACATACAAACATTCTATAGTGGGTATAATGCATACAATCATTCTATAGTGGGTATAATACATACAAACATTCTATAGTGGGTATAATACATACAATCATTCTATAGTGGGTATAATACATACAATCATTCTATAGTGGGTATAATACATACAGTATAATCATTCTATAGTGGGTATAATACATACACTCATTCTATAGTGGGTATAATACATATAATTATTCTATAGTGGGTATAATACATACAATCATTCTATAGTGGGTATAATACATACAATCATTCTATAGTGGGTATAATACATACACTCATTCTCTAGTGGGTATAATACATAAAATCATTATATAGCGGGTGTAATACATATAATCACTCTATAGTGAGTATAATGTATATAATCACTCTATAGTGGGTATAATACATATAATCACTCTATAGTGGATACTAGCTGAGAGCCCCGGCGTTGCCCGGGATGTTTGTGGTGTGGGGGTGGCATTTGGGTGGTTGGGTGGGGAGTGTTCCACGCGGCCCATGGTGGTGTGCAGTGGTACTGCTGCTGTGGCTGTACTGATGGTGATTGTATCGGGGTGCTGATTTGGGAGGGTTTGGTGTTGATGTGGGGATCCGGATGTGGGGGTGCTGATGTGGGGGTGGCGATGGGGGAGGTGCGAAGGTGCTGATGTGTGGGTGCTGATGGGGGCTGGGAATGGCGGGGGGCCGAGAATGCCGGTGTGCTGAGGGGACAGGGGATACCAATGTGCTGATGTGGTGGTGCTGGGGATACTGTGTGTGTGTGTGTGTATGTGTATTTATATGTGTGTGTGTGTCTATGTGTGATATATATATATATATATATTTATTGCGTGTGTATACGTGTGTGTGTATACACGTGTGTGTGTACACGTGTGTGCGCACGTCTGTGTGTGCGCACGTAAGTGTGTGTGTGCACACGTGTGTGTGTGCACATGTGTGTGTGTGTGTGTGTGTGCACACGTGAGTGTGAGTGTGCACACGTGTGTGTGTGCACACGTGTGTGTGTGTGTGCACACGTGTGTGTGTGCACGTGTGTGTGTGCACGTGTGTGTGTGTGCACACGTGTGTGTGTGCACACGTGTCTGTGCACACGTGTGTGTGTGCGCACGTGTGTGTGTGCACGTTTGTGTGTGTACACACGTGTGTGTGTGTGTGCGTGTGTGTGTGCGTGTGTGTGTGCACACGTGTGTGTGCACACGTGTCTGTGCACACGTGTGTGTGTGCGCATGTGTGTGTTCGCACGTGTGTGTGTGCGCACGTGTGTGTGTTCGCACGTGTGTGTGTGCGAACACGTGTGTCTGTGCACGCGTGTGTGTGTGCACACGTATGTGTGTGTGTGTGTGTGTGCACACATGTGTGTGTGTGCACACGTGTGTGTGTGTGTGCACACGTGTGTGTGTGTGTGTGTGTGTGTATGTGTGTGTGCGCACACGTGTGTGTGTGCACACGTGTGTGTGTGTGTGTGCACACGTGTGTGTGTGTGTGTGTGTGCACACGTGTGTGTGTGTGTGCACACATGTGTATATATATATATTGCGTGTGTATACATGTGCGTGTATACGTGTGTGTGTGTGTATGTGTATACACGTGTGTGTGCGCACGTGTGTGTGTGTGCATGTCTATGTGTCTACATGTGTGTGTCTACGTGTGTGTGTGTCTACATGTGTGTGTGTGTCTACGTGTGTGTGTGTCTACGTGTGCGTGTCTACGTGTGTGTGTGTGTCTACATATGCGTGTGTGTGTGTCTACATATGTGTGTGTGGTTTGTGTCTGCGTGTGTGTGTGTGTCTACGTGTGTGTGTGTGTGCCTACATGTGTGTGTGTGTCTACATGTGTGTGTGTCTACATGTGTGTCTACATGTGTGTGTGTGTGTCTACGTGTTTGTGTGTGTGTACGTGTGTTTGTGTCTACGTATGTGTGTGTGTGTCTACGTGTGTGTGTCTACATGTGTGTGTGTGTCTATATGTGTGTGTGTGTCTACGTTTGTGTGTGTGTGTGTCTACGTGTGTGTGTATGTGTGTGTCTATGTGTGTGTGTGTCAACATGTGTATGTGTGTGTGTCTGTGTGTGTGTCTACGTTTGTGTGTGTGTGTGTCTACGTGTGTCTGTGTGTGTGTGTGTGTGTGTGTGTGTGTCTACGTGTGTATGTGTGTGTGTCTACATGTGTGTGTATGTGTGTCTACATGTGAGTGTGTGTGTCTACATGTGTGTGTGTGTGTCTCATGTGTGTGTGTGTGTGTCTACGTGTGTGTGTGTCTACATGTGTGTGTGTGTGTGTGTGTCTACATGTGTGTGTGTGTCTACGTGTGTGTGTGTCTACATGTGTGTGTGTGTGTGTCTACGTGTGTGTGTCTATGTGTGTGTGTGTGTGTGTGTCCACGTGTGTATGTGTGTCTACGTGTGTGTGTCTACATGTGTGTGTGTGTGTGTGTGTGTCTACATGTGTGTGTGTGTGTGTCTCATGTGTGTATGTGTGTCTACGTGTGTGTGTGTGTGTGTGTGTCTACATGTGTGTGTGTGTGTGTCTACGTGTGTGTGTGTCTACATGTGTGTGTGTCTACGTGTGTTTGTGTGTGTGTGTGTGTCTACATGTGTGTGTGTGTCTACGTGTGTGTGTGTCTACATGTGTGTGTGTGTGTGTCTACGTGTGTGTGTCTATGTGTGTGTGTGTGTGTGTGTCCACGTGTGTATGTGTGTCTACGTGTGTGTGTCTACATGTGTGTGTGTGTGTGTGTGTGTCTACATGTGTGTGTGTGTGTGTCTCATGTGTGTATGTGTGTCTACGTGTGTGTGTGTGTGTGTGTGTCTACATGTGTGTGTGTGTGTGTCTACGTGTGTGTGTGTCTACATGTGTGTGTGTCTACGTGTGTTTGTGTGTGTGTGTGTGTGTGTGTGTCTACATGTGTGTGTGTATATGTGTGTGTTGGAGGAGGGATTAGGCCGGAGAGGAGGGAATGTGTGTGGGGGGGAGCTGCTTACCTTACAGCATACAGCCAGCAGCAGCTTCCTCCTGCAGCCCGGGGGAGTCGCACCCCAGCTCAAGTCATCTGCTAGGGAGGGGCGGGGATCGGACGGGAGCTGGACGGAGAGCACAGAGGGCATGTGTAGGGAGAGAGGGGGTGTGAGGTGTAGGGAGAGATGGGGGGGGAGCTTCAGGGAGAGAGGGGGGGAGCTGCATGGAGAGCACAGAGGGCATGTGGAGGGAGAAAGGGGGGAGCTGCACGGAGAGCACAGAGGGCATGTGGAGGGAGAGAGGGGGGGGGAGCTGCACGGAGAGCACAGAGGGCATGTGGAGGGAGAGAGGGGGGGAGCTGCACGGAGAGCCGGAGAGCTGAGCCCGGAGAAGGCATGTTGGGGGTCCCTCCTGCAGGTGAGGCGGCGGCGCCGAGGAGCGGGCGCCTCTGCTCGTGGGTAGTGTTGCTGGAGGCGCCGGGGAGGCTGGGGTTTGCTGTGAGGGGGAGTGGGGAGAGGTGAGGCGGTGGCACCGAGGAGCGTGCGGCGATGCCCGTGGGTAGCGGTGTCAGTGGCTGGTGAGTGTGACCAATGAGAGGTGGCGGGGGCGGGTGGGCGGGCCAAGGGAGCAATCTGATTGGCCGGAGGCTGAGTGACAGACCTACGGACCAATCAGATTGCCCCTAGACACGGACATACAATGGTTTCAAAAATATAGATATAGATAATAACTATAAATATATGGTATTACAGTGTGTATGTGTATGACCTCATGAGAGCACGGAATTGTATTCAGGTAGACACATTTTATTGCATTGTTCCCATTCGTGACTCTTGGGATACTTCGGTTATTTCTCAGTTCTGCGCTAACAGGATCTGAGTCGCCAAGAGACCGACCTGGGAGCGTTTGTCCAATTCGTCCAGTTTCGGACACTGACCAAGGAGGAATATCTCCTGTATCACATGGTATGGGGGACCACCGCTGGGTTAGACATTTACCAGGATGTCACTTTGACCTAAAATCATTCTGCAGGAAGTGTGGGTGTTTCAGCTGCAAGATGTCAGTGTGTTATTAACTCCGCTGGTTAAATCTGTAGTTAATGACAAACATAGTGACCTGGGTATTCGGAGGACCGTACCGTGTGAATGGGTGTTTACCAGTAAATTCCAGTGAGTTATAATGTCACCAGCCCTGCTGACCCGTCCCGTGTCTTGTTTAGAAGGGCAAAGGACATGTGGAATATACAGCCAGCCCCTTACTCCCCTCCTCCGTTCCAGGGGTCAACAACGCCCCACGTGGGACTGACCCTTTAACCCATTAAACACGTCCCTGTCAGGTCACTTTGTCACTACGTGGGAATGACCCTTTAACCCAGGGGTGAGGAAACTGGGGGGGCGCATGACACATGACCTCGCAACATCATTTGACGCCAGAGACAAGGTAAGGGAGGGGAGGCGCAACCAGTGAGGGGCGCAGGCAGGGGGCGCAACCAGTGAGGGTAGCAGCCAAGGGGCGCAGCAGGGAAAGATTGTGCACCCCTGCTTTAACCCATTAAACACGTCCCTGTCATTAGGTCACTTTGCCCCTACGTGGGACTGACCCTTTAACCCATTAAACACGTCCCTGTCATTAGGTCACTTTGCCCCTATGTGGGACTGTTCCTTTAACCCATTAAACACGTCCCTGTCATTAGGTCACTTTGCCCCTATGTGAGACTGTCCCTTTAACCCATTAAACACGTCCCTGTCATTAGGTCACTTTGCCCCTATGTGGAACTGTCCCTTTAACCCATTAAACACGTCCCTGTCATTAGGTCACTTTGCCCCTACGTGGGACTGACCCTTTAACCCATTAACCACGTCCCTGTCATTAGGTCACTTTTCTCCTACGTGAGTGTTGCAGGGTACGTGCAACTACACACGCGGGTTCTTTGGATAAGGCTTATTTATGTTAGCCTTAAAACATACAACACACCGAAACAAATAGCTTCTCATCAGCAAACAAAAGAAAAATGTGTTTTTCTTCAGCAGACAAAACAAAATAGTTTCTCTTTAGCAGACATAGTAAAAATAAGGCAGCTACTCTTTTCTATGCAGGAGACAGACAGTTCATAAACCATGTACTTTGCTAACAGACCTTGTATCAGTAATCTCTTCAGTAACTCACTCCTCTCTCCTGAACAGCTAGGCAGCATGTGTCTACAGCCTGGGTTTTTTTAACACACCTTGATTAGGCAGCTGGGATCCAACTAATTGTCCTGAGGTTCCCAGCTGAAGTTAACCTAGTCACTGCTGCACTGCAGACTAAACATAGGTCTGCCAGGCATATAGCTGGTGGCTTTTATTTACCCTGTCACATTCCTCCCCTGTTAGTGTGTGGCTGGGGCTACGCACGGCTGATGCCCGACCATCGAACCGTTCTCTAGAAAAGAAGTCAGCATTTGCGTTCTCTTTTCCCGGCCTGTGCTGAATCTCTAATGAGAAGGGTTGGAGGGCCATATACCACCTAGTCAATCTAGCATTGGAATCCTTCATACTATTTAACCACTTCAGTGGAGCATGGTCCGTCACCAAAGTAAAATGGACTCCTGCTAGGTAATGCCTCAAAGCCTCGATTGCCCACTTTACTGCGAGGCACTCCTTCTCAATCACTGAGTAGTTTTTTTTCCCTCTGGAACAATTTCCTACTCAGGAAAAGGATAGGGTGTTCAACTCCCTCAAACTGTTGTGACAACACTGCCCTAGCCCTATCTCTGATGCATCTGTTTGCACTACAAAAGGGCTGTTGAAGTCCGGGCTTCTAAGGACGGAACCCTCTGATAGACACCTTTTTATGTCCTCAAAGGCTCTCTGACAATCCCTTGACCATACCACTTGTGTAGGGGCACACTTTTTTATGAGGTCCGTTAAAGTGGCTGCCACTTCCGAATAGTTGGGGATGAACCGCCGGTAGTACCCTGCTAAACCCAGCAGAGAGCGTACCTGCGTTTTTGTTTGGGGGGTCGGAACTTCTTTCAGGGCAACTACCTTGTCGGCTAGTGGCCTTACTTTTCCACCTCCCACTGCATACCCTAAGTGTTTGGTTTCCGCCTTACCCAAGGCACATTTCTTAGGGTTGGCTGTGAGCCCTGCCTCTCTTAGAGATTTGAGGACCGCTTTCAGCCTATTTAGATGGGCCCGCCAGTGTTTACTATAAATGACAATGTCATCTAGGTAGGCTGCGGCATAAGTCCTATGGGGTCTCAGTACCTTATCCATGAGTCTCTGAAATGTGGCTGGGGCTCCATGCAGTCCAAATGGCATTGTCACAAACTGGTATAAACCCATGGGAGTGGCAAAGGCTGTTTTGCATTTGGACTTTTCCTCTATGGGTATTTGCCAGTATCCTTTTGTCAAGTCCAGCGTGGACATATATTCCGCGTTACCAAGGGCGTCAATTAATTCGTCCACCCTTGGCATCGGATATGCGTCAAACTTGGATACCGCATTGACCTTTCGGAGGTCCACACAAAATCTTACCTTCCCATCGGGTTTAGGGACCATAACTAGTGGACTACACCACTCACTGCATGATTCCTCAATCACTCCTAAGTGTAACATTTCTTGTACCTCCTTCTCTACCAGAGCCCTACGACTTTCAGGCAACCTATAAGGACGGGAACATACTTTTACCCCAGGTGCTGTCTCGATCGCATGTGAAATTAAGTTAGTTTGTCCTGGTAAATCAGAAAAAACATCATGGAATTGTGTAATTATTGCTAACAAGTCCCCTTTTTGTTCAGAGGACAACTGTTAATCCATTGGGATTTTATCGTCACTCACGATGTTCTCCCGTGGAGGATGAGGACCCAAGTCTGTTTCCTCCTCCACCGGGTGGATGAATAGAGACCGCTGCATCTTCCAGGGTTTCAGCAAGTTCACATGGTAAATTTGTTTACCCTTCCTGGACCCTGGTTGAGCGATCTCGTAATCCACATCACCCGTACGGCGGAGTACTTCGAATGGGCCCTGCCATTTGACCAGGAGTTTACTCTCGCAACTGGGTAACAATAACATCACCTGGTCTCCCGGGTGAAACACTCTCATGCGAGCATTCTGATTGTAATGTCTCTCCTGACTGTCCTGGGCTGATCTAAGATTCTCCCTAGCAAAATGGCCGACCACATCTAGGCGCTTCCTAAGGTCTAGTACATATTGCAGGGTATTCTTAGAAGGGGACCGCTGTTCCTCCCAGGACTCCTTTAGGAGGTCTAGGATACCCCGGGGTTGGCGGCCATAGAGCAGTTCAAATGGAGAGAATCCCGTGGAGGCCTGGGGAACTTCCCGCACTGCAAACAGCAGAAAAGGGAGAAGTTCATCCCAGGCTCTCTTCTCTGAATCTACAAATTTCCTCAGCATCCCTTTCAGAGTTCGGTTAAATCTTTCCACCAATCCGTCAGTCTGTGGATGGTAGACCGATGTCCAAACAGACTTGACCTCTAGTAACTTTAAGACATCCTGCATCAGTTTAGCCATGAAATTTGTACCTTGGTCTGTCAACATAACCTGGGGAAGTCCAACCCGTGAGAACAGCTCCAACAACTTGTTGGCTACTTGCTTCGCCGTTGCTGTTCTCAGGGGGAACGCCTCAGGATATCTTGTTGCATAATCCACTATTACAAGAATAAACCTGTGTCCTTTCGCAGAAGGTTCTAGAGGTCCTACCAAGTCTACCCCAATCCTCTCAAAGGGAACTGACACCAAGGGTAGAGGAACCAAAGGGGCTGGTTTTTGTCCTTTTGGACTAGTTAGCTGGCACTCCGGACATGCCGCACATAGCTTAGCAATGTCACTATGCATCCCTGGCCAATAGAATCGGGACGAAATACGGTCCAATGTTTTATCCCTGCCCAGGTGACCACCCCAAGGGACAGCATGGGCTAGAGTGAACACAGATTTAACAAACGCCTTGGGAACCAATATCTGTCTGGTGACCTCCCCTGTTTGTGTCTGCCTATTCACCCTATACAGGATATCATTTGATAGCTCAAAATGGGAGAATACTATCACCCCCTGTACATTTAAAATCTGCAATTTTCACCACCTTGTCATACTGTCTAGCAAGGACTGGGTCTTCCCTTTGCTTCTGGCGAAAGTCAGGGAGGTACAGGTCTGGTAAATCTCCAGGGCCCATATCCCCCTCCCTCTGGCCATCCCCAGCCATCACTTGTGACCTCTGACTACTAGAATGGTCACCTTGAGACCCAGATTTCTGCAACCAGTCCTGTTTGTCAGAGCGTCTTTGCTTCCGAGTCTTTTGAACCCGGTGTCTACTGGGAAAAAGGTCTGCCGAGAAGGGGAACAGTTTGCCAGGGTTCTCCTGAGCCATAGAATGAGGCTCCTCATGAGAGACTGGAGCCATTAGGTCCGAAAAGAAAGGCCAGTCCTGGCCGAGCACAATGGGGGCAGGGAGCCAAGGAGTGACTCCTACTTTGAGGTAAGCCTCCTGACCTTTTACCTGTAGCCGTATTTTGGCCGTCGGATAGCATTTTACATCGCCGTGTATACATTCTATACTCCATGGGGAGTCAAATGAACACACGTTAGGCGGTAACAGTTCCTGGAGGACCAGAGTTTTCCCAGAGCCCGAATCTACAAGGGCCTGGACCGTTTTTCCCACAATCAGGGCTGGAAGTAGCCAGGGCTTGTAATTTTCTCCAGTGAAGGCCGAGGCGACGGTCCTGCTGAATGAACACTCTATCAGTGGACAGTCCACGTGCTGGTGGCCTTGTTCTCCGCAGGCGGAACATGGAGACGGTTCCCTCGCAGGAGGGGCTGTGGATAGCGCTCTGCTGGACCGGATACTGGAGACCAGGCATCTGGTGGGCGACGTCCTCGGAGGTTCCTCTCATTTTGCGACGAACCGACATCAGGAAGGAGATGAGGGTCTCGGCGGGGACCAGCATTTGGATTCCGTCCTTGCTGGAACGACTGCTCCTTCCGTTGGACTTGGCGGTTCCGTGACGAGCCGTAGGTTCCCCGTTGATCTGACCTTCCTCTTTGGGCGTCCGCAAGTGCCGGTGGTGTCGGGTCCAGGACACTCGCCTGCTGCTCAGCCCCAAGGAAGTTCTCCACGAGTCGGACCGCCAAAGCTAGGGTTTCAGCAGCGTGGCGTTTTACCCACGAGCGTGCGGAAGGGGGTATTATTTGTAAAATTGTTCCAAAACCACCTGCTCAAGAATTGCCTCCTTAGTGCACTCCTTGGGTTGTATCCAGCGCGTACACAAGTCCAATAACCGCTGAGCGAGGACCCGGGGTCTCATCTTAGCGGTGTACTTCAGGTTCCGGAACTGCTGCCGGTAGGTCTCTGGGGTCAGACCTAAGCGATCCAGTATGGCGGCTTTTACTTGTCGGTAGTCCATTGCCTGATCTGTAGGGAGGCCCTAATATGAGGCCTGGGCTTCTCCTATGAGGAGCGGGGCCAAAGCAGTTGCCCAGCGATCTGCAGTCCAGCCCTGAGCTTCGGAAACTCTTTCAAATGTCAGTAAAAAAGCCTCTGGATCCTCGTTCGGAGCCATTTTCCTCAGGAGTATCGGGGGTTTGCTTGCAAGTTCTAGACTTGCAGACCCCTGGAATTGGGTCAGCAGCTTGACCATCCGCTCCTCCTGTGCTGCCTGCTGCTGGGTTAGGAGCTGGGTTTGCTGCTGCAATAGTCTTTCATCTCTCTCTGCTTGTAGCCGGGCCTGTTCCTGCATTAACAGTCCCTGCTGTCTTGTCTGCTCGCACAAAAACTCTTAAAAAAATTCTTCCATTTTTCCATTCTTGTGTGTATGTGTGTGTGTGGCCCTTTAACTGCAGGGGCCTTTCAAAATCCCAGCACTTCTTGACACCATATGTTGCAGGGTACATGCAACTACACACGCAGGTTCTTTTGATACATTGATTCATCAGCAAACAAAAGAAAAATGTCTTTTTCTTCAGCAGACAAAACAAAATAGTTTCTCTTTAGCAGACAGAGTAAAAATAAGGCAGCTACTCTTTTCTATGCAGGAGACAGACAGTTCATAAACCATGTACTTTGCTAACAGACCTTGTATCAGTAATCTCTTCAGTAACTCACTCCTCTCTCCTGAACAGTTAGGCAGCATGTGTCTACAGCCTGGGGTTTTTAACACACCTTGATTAGGCAGCTGGGATCCAACTAATTGTCCTGAGGTTCCCAGCTGAAGTTAACCTAGTCACTGCTGCACTGCAGACTAAACATAGGTCTGCCAGGCATATAGCTGGTGGCTTTTATTTACCCTGTCACAGTGAGACTGACCCTTTAACCCATTAAACATGTCCCTGTCATTAGGTCACTTTGCCTCTATGTGGGACTGACCCCTTAACCCATTAAACACGTCTCTGTCATTAGGTCACTTTGCCCCAATGTGGGACTGTCCCTTTAACCCATTAAACACGTCCCTGTCATTAAGTCACTTTGCCCCTAC
This sequence comes from Ascaphus truei, assembly GCF_040206685.1. Lineage (NCBI taxonomy): Eukaryota > Metazoa > Chordata > Amphibia > Anura > Ascaphidae > Ascaphus > Ascaphus truei. Next base: position 32,005,336 of record NC_134500.1, read on the forward strand.
GTGGGACTGACCCTTTAACCCATTAATCACGTCCCTGTCATTAGGTCACTTTGCCCCTATGTGGGGCTGACACTTTAACCCATTAAACACGTCCCTGTCATTAGGTCACTTTGCCCCTACGTGGGACTGACCCTTTAACCCATTAAACACGTCCCTGTCATTAGGTCACTTTGCCCCTACGTGGGACTGACCCATTAACCCATTAAACATGTCCCTGCCATTAGGTCACTTTGCTCCTACGTGGGACTGACCCTTTAACCCATTAAACACGTCCCTGTTATTAGGTCACTTTGCCCCTACTCTTTAACCCATTAAACACGTCCCTATTATTAGGTCACTTTGCCCCTACATGGGACTGACCCTTTAACCCATTAAACACATCCCAGTCATTAGGTCACTTTGCTCCTACGTGGGACTGACCCTTTAACCCATTAAACACGTCCCTGTCATTAGGTCACTTTGCTCCTACGTGGGACTGACCCATAAGAAAGAAAGACATTTAAATGGCACCTTCATGATTACATAAGGTAATACTGATACTGATAATGCTGATACAAATTACTGACATTTAGAATTTGGGAATTAAAACTACTGGCAGACTTCAGTACAGAAGGGCCCCGTTTCTCGGCGTAGTGCTTCTCGGCGTAGTGCTTCTCGGCGTAGTGCTTCTTGGCGTAGTGCTTTTCGGCGATATGGCAATGCTGAGAAGGGGGACGCCATGTCTGCGCATCCGCAGAATGGGGGCTGCCGAGGTCACGCATGCGCAGGAGGGGGGACTGAAGGATGTGCAGACCTGCAGGAGACGCCGAAAATCGCCGGTTAAGTTTTCCGGCGGGGCCATAGAACGGAACCGCTGCATGAGCGCAGCCCATCTTTATTTAATTCGAATGAGAATAAACAAATTGCCAAATTTTAGTCTGAACTTCAATTTGAGCAGTCGCAAAATGTCTTGGAATACTAGTACAGAACGTCGGGTCGTATATTCAGTTTCGAGAAAACGTCTGTGAACCCTAATGATAACTACGGAAATTCTATAGTTTTTCCATGATAACCTTCTTGGATCAAAACCAGTCTTTTCTTAAATATCTAGTAGGGTTTATATTAACCAATTCCATGTCTTTTGAATACAAAATGATGTATTAATTAGACAAACAATGCGTAAGTAAGAGTCAGGGCATGTGAAAAAGTAAGTGAAACGCTACTTTTATCAGCTAAATTAAAGTAGATCATTAGAATCAGGTATTTAAATAATGAGGCAGATCTTTAGGGTAAGTTTGGGAGGCCCCACCCTATATAAAGATCAGAAACTTTGTGAGTTTGGTCTTCACCATACAGGTGTGTGGAAACACGTCATGTCACGATCAAAAGAAACCCCGAGAACCTCAGAAAAGCCGTTATTGATGCTCATCAGTCCAGAAAGGGTTACACAACCATTTCTAAGGATTTGGGGCTCCACCAATCCACAGTCAGACAGTCTATAAATACAGAAAGTTCAAGTCCACGGTCACTCTACCCAGGAGCGGTCGTTCTACCAAAATCTCTCCAAGAGGAAACCGGTAAATCATCCAGAAAGTCACACAGAACCCCAGAGTAACATCCAGGGATCCGCAGGCCACTTTCGCCTTGGTTAATGTAAGTGTTCACGACTCAACTATCAGATAAAGACTGAACAAGAATGTTGTTCATGGAAGGATAGCCAGGAGACCACTGCTCTCTAACATTGCTGCCCGTCTGAAATTCGCCAAAGAGCACTTAGATGATCCACAAGACTTGTGGAACAATGTTCACTGGACAGGCGCATCTGAGGTAGAACTTTTTGGCCTGAATAAGAAACGTTATGTTTGGCGAAAACCAGAACTGTGTTCGAACAGAAGATCCTCATCCGAACCGTCAAGCAAGGTGGTGAGAATGTGATGGTTTGGGACGCTTTTCTGTCTTAGGACCTGGAAGGCTTGCCATCACTGACAAAACCATGAATTCTGCATTGCATCAAAAGATTCTAGAGGAGAAAGTCAAGCCATCCGTCCGTGAGCTGCAGCAAAAGTGGGTCATGCAGCAAGAAAATGATCCTAAACATACAAGCAGATTTACAAAATAATGGCTGCAGAAGAAGAAATTCCGCGTTGCAGAATGGCCTAATCAAACTCTGGACCTAAACCCCATTGAAATGTTGTGGCAGGACCTGAAGCGAGCTGTCCATGCAAGGATGCCCTCAAATGTAACTGAGCTAAAGCAGTTCTGTAAGGAGGAATGGACCAAAATTCCTCAGACCCGATGTGAGAGACTGACCAGCAGTTACAGGGAACACGCAGTTGAAGTCATTGCTGCTTAAGGGGGCGCCACCAGGTACTGAAGCTAACGGGTCACATACTTGTCACACACGGATATTGAATGTTGAATCGTTTGTGGCTAAATAAATGTTGAAAAGGTGTCATGTTTTTGTGTCATTTGTTTGATCAGGTTATCGTTATCTATTATTAGGACTTAGATCTTAATCTAACAACATTTTAGTTTTGAAATATGTGAAAATCCTAAGGCAGTGATTCCCAACCAGGGTTCCGTGGAACCCTGGGGCTCCTTGTAGAGGGAGAAAGGGGGTGGCCCGGTATTAAAGGGGTTTCACCCCATTTGGCCATCCCCTGACCTCACCAGGGAGACAAGGGGTTAACTGGGCTGAGGCCCAGAAATGTGATTTAACCCTTGTTATGACATGTAAATGTATATTCCCCTGTTCCCATGTTTTATTGTAATGTCTGGTTGTATCGGTGTCTGCATCACACATACACTGGGATCTATCCGGGAGTACAAGGGTTAATAGTTCTTTAATGATTATAGCCCTTTGTGTAATTTTCCCGCCTTTTCAGGCACCATTTTGCAGGGTCCCATAGGCCGCCATTACAGCTCCATGCATTTCAATGGCGGATCTAGCTGTTTTGGACCTGTTTCCTGTGAAGACCAGCAGATGGCGACTGAGAGGAGGAGCGGCAGTTTCCCATTGTAAGTCAATGGGCCCATTGAGAAAGAGTGCTTGGCCATTGTGTGGGCACTCACGAAGCTCCAGCCCTATGTGTATGGAAGGGCTTTCACGGTCATCACAGACCACAACCCCCTGAGCTGGCTGCAGAGGGCATCAGGGGAGAATGCCAAGTTGCTAAGGTGGAGCTTGGCCTTGCAAGAATTTGAGTTTACTATTCAGCACAAAAAGGGTAGTGAAAACAGCAATGCTTATGGACTTTCACATCAGGATTATGCCTCTGAGACTGAATTCATTAATGGTGCCAGCAGTGCCCCACTCCCCGTTAGGGCCAGTGGGCCACAGGTCACCCATTAAGAAGGGGAGGTGTAGAGGGAGAGGGGGATTGGCCGGTATTAAAGGGGTTGCACCCCATATGGCCACCCCCTAACCTCACCAGGGAGGCAAGGGGTTAACTGGACTGCGGTCCAGGAATGTGGTTTACACCTTGCTATGTCATGAAAATGTATGTTCCCTGTTCCCATGTTTTATTATAATGTCAGTGTCTGCACCACACACACACACTGGGATCCATCCGGGAGGGCAAGGGTTAATAGTTGAATAGTGATTATAGCCCTTTGTTTAATTTTCCCGCCTTTTCAGGCACCATTTTGCAGAGTCCCATAGGCCGCCATTGGAGCTCCATTCATTTCAATGGCGGATCTAGCTGTTTTGGACCTGTTTCCCTCGAAGACCAGCAGGTGGCGTCCGAGAGGAGGAGGGCGGTTTCCCATTGTAAGTCAATGGGCTCATTGACTTCAATGGAGATTCCTCGACGGAGCTTTCCAGGAACGAGTTGGCTGCCGTCCAAACTGCAAAACCGCAAAGCGGATACTTTTTCTAAAAGAGAGCTTTGATCACTGTTAGTCAAGTTCAACGTTAAGTGGCGTGGGAATAAACAGTTCTAGAGCACCTAGAAATAAAATTCTTTTTGCCCCTAGTTCCTAGGCCTCCCCCCACTCGACCACCACCGGGTCCCCGAATCCTGGACCCCCGAGAAGGGTAGTGCTGAGAGAGCGGGTCGCGCCATAGGTTCCAATGGCGGCGGCAGAAACCGCTCAAGAAAACGTCTAAGTGTGAAAAGCTGAAATCTATGAATCCATATCTCCAGTTCCGGAGGGTCCAGAGGGCCAGGGTTTGGGGTACCTGTAGTCACTGCTCCGGCATCGCTGCAGAACCATCCTTGACCCTCTTGGACCAACCCGACGGAGTATGGACCCCCTTGAAAGTTCGGGACTTTTCCCATAGACTCCAATGGCGGCCAATCTCCATTGACCGGCTATGGCGGAAAAACCCCATTGACTTCAACGGCGGCGTTGCCCCGTTGAAAGTCTATGGCGGCGGATTCCCATAGCCGCCAACGGCGGCGGTTTGCCATTGAAAGTCTATGGCGGCGAAGCCCGTTGTTTTCAATGGGGATTTAGTGAAAAACCGTGATTTAATTTACAGCGGAGTTTATTGTAATAAAATAGGAAACGGTTGAAGGTGTATTTGTGTAACTCCGGTTCCCGAGGTCCTAGTGGGTCGCAAAGTGGACCACATGGTGTCCCAGTTCCGGCATTGAGAACTGGGAAGTTTGGACCTGCTGAGCCCAACGGAACCGGACATTTTTATATGTTTGTGTTTTACTAATAACACTGAATCCCTAGGCAAGGACAAGACCCAGAGGAAATTCCATTGGGACAAAGGACAGCAGATGGCCAGGGAAGCGTCCTAATGTCTAGAGTTCAAGTGCTGTTCAAATGAGTTTATCACCTCCACTGTTTACATGAGGGCAGAGATGACTCAAACCAGAGCAGTCTGTAAGTGTCACCTTTAACCTCACAACAAAGAATATCCTGCCAGAAAACCCATCTGGCAGACTGGCTGGCATTCCTGATGCAAATGTGGGGCTACAGAAATGAGACCCCAGAGTTCTAATGCGCATGTGCTAACTAGCAGGGGGGCATGTATCAAAATGTGTTCCCACGTTAGAGAGTGGCTACAGGTAATTGAAAACCAATCACCTGTACTTAATGTTAGGGATAGGGTTACAAAAGATATATAAACTGGTAATCCCTATACCCATTGTCTTCTGATATCATCTTGATTGTACCTGATTGCTGGAGAATTGCTATGCAACATACTTCTCATCCCCCATCCCCAAAGTAAGTGTACTTCTTGCCTGTTACTGTACTATATTGTGTGTTCACCTATCCAAAGGAATAAATATACTTTATTATATCTAAGCCTCGTTCAGTTCAAACCCAGTTATTTGATGTAACTTACAACCTGTCATAACCTATCATGACACTCCTTGAAGCAGTCTCAGGGGTTCCTCCTACGGACCACAGACCCACCCCCCCCCCCATCCGCCCTGGTGGTGGGGTTTTTTGGTATGTATTTTGTACGGTGGATTGATTGAGAGTGGGGTAATTGACGGAAGGTAGGGGCGAGTGAGAGAAGGGAGGTGGGTGGGTGGGAGGGAGTGAGTGAGGAAAAGAGGGAGTAAGAGTGAGACGCAAGGGATAAATACATGCAAGGCGGGAGGGGGGAGAGTTAGTGAGACGGATGGGAGAGAAATACATGGGTAGATTGTGGGAAATAGAGGTGGCTCGTGAGGCGTGACATTTGTGACTGACCCCTGTCGAACCTATTATGTGTCAGCCAGATATGGGGTCCCCGAGATTTTTCGAAATACTTGAAGGGTTCCTCCAAACAAAAAAGGTTGGAAATCACTGTCCTAAGGGGTTCACAAAGCTTTTCTCACCACTGTAAACCATTTACTGCCAGATAATCTACAGTTTTATCTACTCACACAGTTCCCTTCTTCTCTACCTCCATCTACCCCTTGTTCTTACAGTGACATGTGTTCCATTAACTCAGAGGGGGCTCAACTCCAGTCCTCAAGACCCCCCAAAAGGTTAGATCATCAGTCTATCCCAGCTTCAGCACAGGTGGCTCAATCAGAGGCGCAGTCAAAGAGTTGAGCACACTCCTGCATTAACTTACCAGCTCCAGACTCCACTTTGCGCTCCTCCCTCTCCTCTCTCTGCTCCTCTACAAGACACCGATATTCTGGTCAGGAGCTACAACTCTGCCCAATCATCCTCTCTTGATCTACATGCCCCTCTTTCTCTCCGCTGTTCTCGCCCTTCTAACCCGAGACCCTGGCTAAGCTGCCACACGCGCGTGCGGCGTTCCTGCACTCTCTTCCTCTGAATGCCGCTGGAGGAAATCTTGCACTCTCGCTGAATTCCATCGCTACAAATGTATCCTACTCTGCCCTCTCCCAGGCGACACAAACCTATTTCTCTTCGCTGATACTCAAAAGTCTAACCCACGCCAACTCTTCTACAGGGACGCTGCATTGGGAACACATTTGACTCCTTCACATTTTCCGCTCACATTCACAATGTAGCTAAAAACCTGCTGTTTTTCCCTCTGTAACATTGCAAAGATGCCCTTTCCTCTGTCCTTTTACTGCTAAAACTCTGACTCAGGCCCTCATTCTCTCCCGTCTCGACTACTGTAACCTCCTGCTGTCCGGCCTTCCTGCCTCTCACCTGTCTCCCCTACAATCTATCCTAAACACTGCTGCCAGAGTCACGCTACTCTTTCCTAAATCTGTCTCAGCGTCTCTCCTGGCTTCCTATCAAATCCTGTATTACTTACAAAATTTTCCCTATACACCCCTCTGCGCCTCCTTACATCTCACCCTAATATATTACTATACACTCCTCTGCTCCTCCTTACATCTGACCCTAATATCTCACCCTAATATCTCACTACACACCCTTCTGCTTCTCCTTACATCTCAGCCCTAATATCTCACTATACACATGCCTGACTCTTGCGTTCTGCTCAAGGATGTCTTCTGTCTAACCCTTTTGTATCTAACGCCCTCTCCTGCCTAAAACCTCTCTCACTCACTGCCCCACACCTCTGGTATGTCCTTCCCCTCAATATCCGACTGGCACCTTCTCTCTCCACCTTTAAGAACCATCTTAAAAACACACCTCTTTAACAAAGCATATGGGTAGCCACACTATACACCTCATACATTGACCTTGGCCCCTTGCAGACACACTTAGAGTTATAGCATTGCATCTTAAGCGTGCACATCTTTAAGTGAATATGTACTATAGTTACACTGTAGTTGGACTGGAAGTGGATCTTTCTGCAAATTCTTCTACACAAGGCAACAAACGTTGAGCTTTTCTGTCCACACTTTTATCCCATGCTTGTTAGCCTGCACAATTAACCCCCCTGAACACTTTATTTACTGCAGTCTCTCCCAACACTTGTCTGCCCACAACTGCCTCTCCCAATTCCCTCTGTAATCCCTTAACAGCCCCTAACACTAATAAATGCAGCACAATGTATGTAGCAATTAAAAGGCACACATCTGTATATTCAATGTGCACACTACTTTTTATTTTTTTATTTTTTAGCATGGTCTTGTATAGCGCTGCTAGTTTTACAGAGAAACAACAAAAGGGTAGGGAGTGATCACAGGACCATACTAATTGAATGAAGTAATTGAATACGTGAATAAGGTAATCAAATGGTGGGTGCAAACTGTGAACTGAAAAGTGAATCAGAAAAAGGGGAAGGGGAAACACAAAATGGATGTGCCCCCTAAAAGAATTCACTTAAATGCACACCAACGAAATGTAAAAGTTAACTTTTAATAAATATACTTAAAACATATATCACCAAAGAAATTGTGTACTGTGAGTTTAAAAATATATTAAATCAACGCTATCAAGCATCCGTGTCATCAATTGTAAAGTTATGCTATCCCAGTTAACCACTTAATGTTGGTGGGATATAGAGGACAGAGGATGCTGTAAGTCAGGGTATTAACCCCTCTGGAGCAACTGTGAGACCAGATGGTAAGTGTGTGTATATATGTACAAGTCAGCGACCGGTAGATTGAATATCCAGCTATCCTGCTATGTTTAATATCACTGCACACTTCCTATGAAAAATTAATTGACAGTGTGTTAGAATGCGAGTGCTTGAGTGATAGAGCTGGCACGTGCAGTGATAATGATAGTAAATTCACAGCATAGTGAAACTGCCAACCACAGCAATATTAGGGTGAGTTCACAGTGGAGTACTGTGAAGACACCTCACATGGAGTGCAGGAAATGCAGGCACACTGACTGTGAAGGTAAATAAATAACTGACTACTGAGGTCTACACAGATAGAGCCAGGAGACTGCAGACACTACATTAAAACAGCTCCAAGTAGGAGACTGACAACATTGCGCGTCCAACGCGCGTTTCCCTCCAGCAAAGGAGCTTCTTCAGGGACAAATTTTACTGGGGGAGAGAGGGCTGAAACCTTTTATACCCTTGCAGTACCGTAATTGCAAAATCAATAGCTATCAGCTGTTGCACATGCGCACTGAGCTCGCGCCCAAACTGACTCAATAAACTGATCAAATGCTACTGAAATGCAATCTCTGTGGAATCCTTAGCATTGTACCATTATTTTGCCCAGTTCTCATGATTTTCCGATCGTTGGCAGAGCTTCTAAGGCCGTAGATCAAAAGCGCCGCATATAAGGTCTAATGCGCATGCGCGGGGACTTAGAAAATATTTCCATTTTGGCCCGTGCGCATTGCGCATGCGCGGGGACTTAGAAATAATTCCATTCAGTGCCGTGCATATTGCGCATGCGTGGGGACATAGAAATTTGGGTGATTCCTGCCCGTTCATGATGCGCATGCGCGGGGACTTAGAAACAATTTCATTCAGGCCCGTGCGTGTTGCACATGCGCAGGGACTTAGAAATAATTTCATTCAGGCCCATGCGTGTTGCGCATGCGCGGGGACTTAGAAATTCTTGGCGATTACTGCCCGTTCGTATTGCGCATGCGCGGGGACTTAGAAATTATACCATTCTGGCCCATGCGTATTGCACATGCGTGGGGACTTAGAAATACTTGGCGATTACTGCCCGTTCATATTGCGCATGCGCGGGGACATAGAAATGATACCATTCTGGCCCATGCGTATTGCGCATGCGCGGGGACTTAGAAATTCTTTGCGATTTCTACCCGTTCATATTGCGCATGCGCGGGGACTTGGAAATAATTTCATTCAGGCCCATGCGTGTTGCGCATGCGCGGGGACTTAGAAATTCTTTGCGATTTCTGGCCATTCGTATTGCGCATGCGCAGGGACTTAGAAAATGTTTATTGTTTCTGCCCAAACATATTGCGCATGCGCAGGGACTCAGAAATTGTACAATGTTATAACCAGTGTTAGGGCAAGGCATTCAATAGGCAGAAGTGGGCTGATGATCTCAAACAGCCACATTTCTGCTGATGGCACATAAATAAAGTTCTAATAGGACAAATGCAACGGGTACTAGCTATAGGAAGGGGATAGGGGTATTCAGGACCTGTATTGCACATTTTATATAGGGTGGTTGCACAAATAAAATTGTTAACAAGCCCCCATGGGTATATTATACTACACAATGTGTCAACGTACAATGCAGTGATGGATAAACTAATTAAACAATTCAAGAGGCATAAATGTATACATGCGCGATGTTTGTTATCTATGTTCATTATATACAGCACATATACACACCTTACACAAACACTAAACCCACTGCTGGGTTTAGAACTTTAGTATTATAGTCACTAGTCTAAATAATAATAATACTGTAATCTATTTAATATTTCAATAACAGACGCTGGAAACTGTCATAGTGGACATTGAAAATGACATAGCTTGTTGTCAGAGAGACCAATAGAATGTATATTCACAGTGTGGAGGGACAGGAGGATACATTTGTCCGACCAAAAGACCCCCCAGTCAGATAAAGGGTGTGAAGGTAAACCCCTCATTGAGACCATTAGGGCTCCTGGTTTTTAACTTATAAATCCATTCTGCTTCGATACGAAGCAAGGATTGGTCAATATTACCTCCTCTCATGGGACATTTCAGCTGATAAATGCCCATGAATTTAATTACATTAGTATCGCCATTATGACATTGTGTGACATGTCTAGCAACCGATGTCTCTGCAGAGTGCTTGATGGAGTTAATATGTTCGATAACACGTCTGCGTAGTTGTCTAGTTGTCTTACCAACTTATGTCTTACCACAATTACATGTGATTAGATAGATAACGTTGGTAGTATGACAATTGATGAAGCTGTCCACACAGAATTGTGAGGTATTATCATGATTGGCGAATACTTTGCCAACGTTGATATGTCTGCAAGCTTTGCACCCCTGGCAGTGGTACATGCCTTTCACGGGACTCAACCAAGTAGTAGTCCTAGCCCGCTGGAAGTGGCTGTTCACTAGAGAGTCCTGTAGGTTCCTAGACCGCCTGCTGGTAATAGTGAGTCTAGGGCCTATAACTTCAATTCAATTAGTATGGTCCTGTGATCACTCCCTACCCCTTTGTTGTTTCTTGGAGTGACTTTCTGGGGTACTCTAATTAACCCCTTCTAGGGAGTGATCCATTTCCCATACATACCATGGCTGGTTATCTCACTAGTGGCATGGATATGTCTGGCTGGCAAGATGAGGCTAGAAACTTTTTCACTAAAACATCACAGGGTACATCAGATACAGGTCATGACATCATAAACTACTTCCGCAATATCTCTCAACTCCTGCGTGCTCAATCTCAAGTCTGGTGGGAGATCACAAGTCTGCAAAGTTATCTTGACTCTAATATGATCCCCCGTGGACTGAGATTGAAATTGAGTCCTGTGTATTATATTACTTCTCAGGACTTCATTAAAAAGTGGGAAGATACTCTATCCAGATGCTCTAACAAGCTTATGAATCTCCTCTTTGACCATGAGAAATCAAGGTTAGATGTGACTAATAAAGATCTTGATGTCAACCTCAAGGACCTTAGTAAATACAATCAACTACAGGAATTTGAGGAGATGGAGAAAAAGTTGGAAACTAATATGATCAAGTTCAGACAAGAGCTGAAGGATAGAAAACATACTAAATATCTACGTGATACCAATGATTACGAGCAGGGCACAGTCTACAGATACCCAATTAGGTCTAGGAGAAGGGGTAATTATTCTGACTACTCCTCATCAGAGACAGATGTTTCTGATAGTGAACAGAAGGGCTCCAGACCTAAGGGTCCCAACAAAGGTAGAGGTAGCAAGGCCACTAAAGATACTCAGGCGGGTTTTTTTAGCACAGGCCCTCCAAAACGCAAAACCAGGAGAGGAAAAAAGATCTTTAAGAACCAAGAAAAACCCAAATGCACCCACCTAATGACTAATAACTGTATAGACAATGATGCCCTGCAAGTTTTCAACCTGTCCAGCCATTCCTTCAGTGATAGTCAACTCAATCTGTTAAAGAAGGGGTTATCCTTTTCACCCACTTCTGATTTTAATTTATTCGAGTGGGTGAAGGATTTAAATCTCTTTGGCAGACGGTTATTGTTACACAAATTCCATTCTAAACGCACTGCCAATAACCCCAATGCACTCACTGATGGTCTGAGTGTATAGGAAAGACAGGATGTTGCGGATCTTTGTCAGCTGTTTGACCAAAATATCTCACCAAATAGTGATATAACTGGTCCCTTTAACCACCTCAAGACCAAGAGTCATTTTACCCCGCCTATCACTATCTGTCCAGCTGTTGAATTATTTGTCGGTTGCATTACTAGGGACCTAGAAGCCGAACCAAAACACTATAAGTCTGATAATAACCTCACATCCGAGGAAAGAACTGGCCTAAGAGATCTGATGTCTAATAAAGCCTATACCATTAAACCATCTGACAAAGGTGAAAATATTGTAATTCAAGACACTGAAGCCTATGTTAGTGAAAACATGAGGCTTCTCAATGACAAAGATTGTTATGAGACCCTTGAGCGTAGTCCCACACCTGAATATAAATTACAACTGTTAAACATCTTACAGGATGCCCTTGATACAGATATGATAAGCCGAAGTGAGTTTGATTTTATGTACCCCAAGTCACCTACTGTGGCGACATTTTACACCTTACCGAAGGTACATAAATGCTTACAGTCCCCTCCTGGTCGCCCCATTGTTTCGGGCAATAATTGTCTGTCCGAAGGCAGCAGCATTTATTTGGACAAGGTCCTGAGGGATTTCGTCATCAGCCTCCCATCGTATGTTCAGGATACGAAAGACACACTGAAGTGACTGGACGGGATCCATGTTACATCCCAGACCATTTTTGTTAGTTTAGATGTTGAGTCATTATACACTTCCATCGTTCACAAGAATGGTCTCACTGCTGTCAAATATTTTCTGGCGACTAGGGACTGTAAGTTCAATAGACACAACTCATTTGTGTTAGACCTACTGAATTATGTTCTAACACATAATTACTTTGTTTTTGACGGGCTTTATTACCACCAGACCCAAGGTACAGCTATGGGCACGGCTTGTGCACCCACGTATGCCAACCTGTACCTGGGCTGGTGGGAGCGGACCCACGTTTTCAATGAGGAACTATCTATGTACACTGACCACATCTCCATGTGGATCAGGTACATAGATGATATCCTGCTCCTATGGGAAGGACCCACTCAACTTCTGCACGAATTTGTGGAGAAGCTGAATACAAACACGCTTAATCTGAGGCTCACGACTGTGCTGAGTACCACATCAATAACATTTCTAGACCTGAACATCTATGTTGATTGTGAACGAAACATCCAAACCAAGGTGTTTAGGAAAATCACAGCAACTAACAGTTTGTTACTGGCACGGAGCCAGCATCCCAGTAGCCTCATAGCGGGTATCCCAATAGGGCAGTACCTCCGTCTCCGCAGGAACTGCTCTACGATCGAAGAATTCACTGCTCAATCTAAAGAACTCCGATCTAGGTTCCTCAACCGTGGGTATAGCATCAAAACATTGAATAAGGCTTATCATCGGGCACTACATAGCGATAGGGTCTCACTCCTGTCCAGTAATAAGGAAAAGGTGAATGACAAAACAATTAGAGTCATTGGCACCTTTAACAAAAGATGGTGGGCTATCAAAAAGATCTTTGCTAGACACTGGCACCTTCTTCAGCCGGATGATGACCTGGTAAAGGTTATAGGCCCTAGACCCACTATTACCAGCAGGCGGTCTAGGAACCTACGGGACTCTCCAGTGAACAGCCACTTCCAGCGGGCTAGGACTACTACTTGGTTGAATCCCATGAAAGGCATGTACCACTGCCAGGGGTGCAAAGCTTGCAGACATATCAACGTTGGCAAAGTATTCGCCAATCATGATAATACCTCACAATTTTGTGTGGACAGCTTCATCAATTGTCGTACTACCAACGTTATCTATCTAATCACATGTAATTGTGGTAAGAGATACGTTGGTAAGACAACTAGACAACTACGCAGACGTGTTCTCGAACATATTAACTCCATCAAGCACTCTGCAGAGACATCGGTTGCTAGACATGTCACACAATGTCATAATGGTGATACTAATGTAATTAACTTCATGGGCATTTATCAGCTGAAATGTCCCATGAGAGGAGGTAATATTGACCAATCCTTGATTCGTATCGAAGCGGAATGGATTTATAAGTTAAAAACCAGGAGCCCTAATGGTCTCAATGAGGGGTTTACCTTCACACCCTTTATCTGACTGGGGGGTCTTTTGGTCGGACAAATGTATCCTCCTGTCCCTCCACACTGTGAATATACATTCTATTGGTCTCTCTGACAACCAGCTATGTCCTTTTCAATGTTCACTATGACAGTTTCCAGCGTCTGGTATTGAAATATTAAATAGATTACAGTATTATTATTATTTAGACTAGTGACTATAATACTAAAGTTCTAAACCCAGCAGTGGGTTTAGTGTTTGTGTAAGGTGTGTATATGTGCTGTATATAATGAACATAGATAACAAACATCGCGCATGCACAGTATACATTTATGCCTCTTGAATTGTTTAATTAGTTTATCCATCACTGCATTGTACGTTGACACATTGTGTAGTATAATATACCCATGGGGGCTTGTTAACAATTATCACCCTATATAAAATGTGCAATACAGGTCCTGAATACCCCTATCCCCTTCCTATAGCTAGTACCCGTTGCATTTGTCCTATTAGAACTTTATTTATGTGCCATCAGCAGAAATGTGGCTGTTTGAGATCATCAGCCCACTTTTGCCTATTGAATGCCTTGCCCTAACACTGGTTATAACATTGTACAATTTCTGAGTCCCTGCGCATGCGCAATATGTTTGGGCAGAAACAATAAACATTTTCTAAGTCCCCGCGCATGCGCAATACGAATGGCCAGAAATCGCAAAGAATTTCTAAGTCCCCGCGCATGCGCAACACGCACGGGCCTGAATTAAATTATTTCCAAGTCCCCGCGCATGTGCAATATGAACGGGTAGAAATCGCAAAGAATTTTTAAGTCCCCGCGCATGGGCAATACGCATGGGCCAGAATGGTATAATTTCTAAGTCCCCGCGCATGCGCAATACGAACGGGCAGTAATCGCCAAGTATTTCTAAGTCCCCGCGCATGCGCAATACGCATGGGCCAGAATGGTATAATTTCTAAGTCCCCGCGCATGCGCAATACGAACGGGCAGTAATCGGCAAGAATTTCTAAGTCCCCACGCATGCGCAACACGCACGGGCCTGAATGAAATTGTTTCTAAGTCCCCGCGCATGCGCATCATGAACGGGCAGGAATCGCCCAAATTTCTATGTCCCCGCGCATGCGCAATATGCACGGCACTGAATGGAATTATTTCTAATTCCCCGCGCATGCGCAATGCGCACGGGTTCTAAGTCCCCGCGCATGCGCATTAGACTTTATATGCGGCGCTTTTGATCTATGGCCTTAGAAGCTCTACCAACGATCGGAAAATCATGAGAACTGGGCAAAATAATGGTACAATGCTAAGGATTCCACAGAGATTGCATTTCAGTAGCATTTGATCAGTTTATTGAGTCAGTTTGGGCGCGAGCTCAGTGCGCATGTGCAACAGCTTATAGCTATTGATTTTGCAATTACGGTACTGCAAGGATATAAAAGGTTTCAGCCCTCTCTCCCCCAGTAAAATTTGTCCCTGAAGAAGTTCCTTTGCTGGAGGGAAACGCGCGTTGGACGCGCAATGTTGTCAGTCTCCTACTTGGAGCTGTTTTAATGTAGTGTCTGCAGTCTCCTGGTTCTATCTGTGTAGACCTCAGTAGTCAGTTATTTATTTACCTTCACAGTCAGTGTGCCTGCATTTCCTGCACTCCATGTGAGGTGTCTTCACAGTACTCCACTGTGAACTCACCCTAATATTGCTGTGGTTGGCAGTTTCACTATGCTGTGAATTTACTATCATTATCACTGCACGTGCCAGCTCTATCACTCAAGCACTCGCATTCTAACACACTGTCAATTAATTTTTCATTGAAGTGCGCAGTGATATTAAACATAGCAGGATAGCTGGATATTCAATCTACCGGTCGCTGACTTGTACATATATACACACACTTACCATCTGGTCTCACAGTTGCTCCAGAGGGGTTAATACCCTGACTTACAGCATCCTCTGTCCTCTATATCCCACCAACATTAAGTGGTTAACTGGGATAGCATAACTTTACAATTGATGACACGGATGCTTGATAGCGTTGATTTAATATATTTTTAAACTCACAGTACACAATTTCTTTGGTAATATATGTTTTAAGTATATTTATTAAAAGTTAACTTTTACATTTCGTTGGTGTGCATTTAAGTGAATTCTTTTAGGGGGCACATCCATTTTGTGTTTCCCCTTCCCCTTTTTCTGATTTAGTTTTACAGAGACATTTTTTTTTTTTTTTTTTGCAGGCACAGGTCCCTGCCCCGTGGAGCTTACAATTTATGTTTTTGGTGCCCGAGGCGACTTGCCCAAGGTCACGAGGAGCTGATACCGGGAATTGAACCAGGTTCCCCTGCTTCAAACTCAGTGCCAGTCAGTGTCTTTACTCACTGAGCAGCTCCTCCCTACTTGGCTAAACACCACTTCATGCAAAGTTACCTACTTTTGTGATATTGAACCTGCAACATACCTCAAGTCTGCTACTGTGGTCTCATGGACATGTTAATCTATCTATCCACTACAAACTCCTCCATCTTGGCCCACGCCCAACATCATCATACACCCTGGACTACTCAAAAGCTTTGCACTATCTACTGAATGTTGGTGGAGAACTCTGAAAACCAGCACACCAACCACCACTCACTCTAATGTCAAACACCACAAATTTACACCTTGCAAACAACTACCCAAATTTATATTTATACTGTTACTCTCTTTACCAGGTGACACTGAATTTAACCCAGGCCCCCCTATGCAACTCTGTCCCATACCCCTGAGAATACCCCTTTTCGAACTCCAAAAAGGGCTATCTGCCGCCCATATAAATATCTGGAGCCTGCTGCCCAAAACCAAACTGGATAAACTAAGGGCATGGTGCTTTACGCATAAACCCAAAGCCATCGTTCTCTCAGAAACATGGCTAACCCCTAAAACCTTAGGTGCAAATATCGCCATTTAGGGATACTCCATTTCTAGGAGAGATAGGTGAAAGAGAGGAGGAGGGGTGTTATTCTATAATGCAGACACCTTACAATTTATGCTGCTAAAATGCCCCTCAAGGCCACCCTTTTTTAAATCCTAGTTGGCAAAATTTGCCTCCCCTTTTGTAAGCCCGTTTTGATTGCTGGCATCTACCGCCCCCCTAAAGCCCCTCTACAATCCCTGACTGATATCACCCAGTTTCTTGGATACATTTCCTCTCTGAACAGGAAGTGTGAGCTGCTAGTTCTTGGAGATTTCAACTACAACTGGCTTGACCCCAAAAACAACAAAATCCAGACACAACTCATATCACTGCACCTAGCCCAACTAATTTACCAACCCACACGCACAAACCTAATATCTCACAACCAGTCCTTGCTAGACTGGATTCTCTCCTCTAGTTCCAGCAGAATCCAATCCTCTGGCATCCTTCCTGACATTTTCAGTGACCATGCAATAGAGTACTGTGTAAGGAAAATCAGACCACCCCAATAAATCCCCAAAGTTCTCCTCATTAGAACATTTAGAAACTTTAACCCACAACAGTTTCTGGCTTATCTCATCAATTGCCCTTGGTACAGAATCGACGTAATACCCAACCTCGATTCTGCGCTCAATTAATTTCAATCAGAGTTCTCCACTATGCAGAATAAGAGTATGGGGGATCCACCTTCCGTGGGTTACAACTGACCTTATAGCACTCTACCATCTTATGGATGCCTTATGGAAAAGCTACAAAGAAACTGGCAGTACCAAGGATTTTAATAACTACAGATGCCTGGGGAATATATGCACAAGGAAAACAAGACACACAAAAACCCAATACTACACTGACAATCCACCAGAATACATCAAACCCAGCTAACTTCTGGTAGGTTATCAACAAATATATTCCAGCCTCCTAACCATCAACAATCATCTAATATCATTAAGGAGGATATTACTCTGGCAAATCCCACTGACATTGCAAATGCATTCAATGATTATTTTGTGGGTGTGTCAATCTGTCCCAGTATCCGAAGAGGAGATTACACAAGTGCTCCTCAAATTAAAACTAACCAGCCAATGTGATACTGACCTACTGCAATCTAAATTCCTACGACTTGGTGCCCCAGCCATTGCCAAACCGCTTGCTTCCCTAATCAACTCTATCCTGTCTGCAGGCCATATCCCTAAGACCTGGAAAACTGCCAGAGCTGTCCCAATCTTCAAAAATGGGGACAAAAATACTGTCTCAAACTACAGGCCAATCTCACTACTCCCAATACTATCCAAAGTCATGGAAAAATGTGTTCACTCCCAATTAAGCGATTTCTATACCAAGACAAATTTCCCTAGCCAATTACAATCTGACATTCGCCCCAAACACTCCACAGTAACTACCCTGCTAAAAGTTTGCAATGAGATCCAGTGTGGAATGGAACGGGGACAACTCACTGGTGCAGTATTCCTAGATTTTGCAAAGGCTTTTGATACAGTTGATCATGTTATCTTGCTAAATAAACTTCAGAGCTCTGGAATAGGGAAGTATGCTTTAAACTGGTTTCATTCCTACCTATCAGGTAAATCCTGCAGAAGTGGCTACGGCTACGAAACGCGTAGAATCAGCCGTTCGAGGACACTGTACATTGGGAATTAGCGCGGGGAGGTGCTGGCAAGCCACAGGAACCGGAGTAGCAGGCAGCTTCTGACTGTAGCCGTCACAGGAGGTGACACTAGCGGATGTGACGTACGCGGAAGTCTTCCCCAGTGACTCAACATACCGGCGTCCCCCCGCGAGTCACCAACAGTCCTCTCCAACGTACTATCTTATATAATCAAATGTGAGTGCATTACTTATATGTTATTTTTGTGCTACATTATACCCCTTTCATACCACACTATTGTGCGCTCTCTTTCTTTCTTTTTTACAATCCTTGGGAGGTACATTTAGTACTTTATGAACATACATCAAGCCTACCAGATATACAGCTGTAAGACTTCCATCACCAGAGGGCTTCCAGTAAAGGGCTCCTATCAGTGAGAGATGGATCTCTGATACGTCTGATATATTTGATCCATTGTGAGTGAGACAAATACAGAGACTATTGTATACACATATATTTTTATTACCATCTGCACTATTGTATTTTCCATTTTTCCCCGCATATCACCTTGAGAATTAAAGCGCTCCCCCCACCTGGAAGACAACGCAAGATCCCAACATGTGTCTATCTCAGGCTCTAACTCCAACCCCTTGCATATCACCTACAGTCCCACAATGCTCTTTTTTGGGGCCCCTACTCTTTTCAGCCTTCATCAATGATCTACCTGTACCGCTTGTAAGGGAGCTTCAATACTCATGTATGCAGATGACACAATACAGCCCTAGCCTCTCTGACCTTGGACACATACTTCAATCTGACTTTTTGAGACTTGAAAACTGGATTTCCCAAAACAAACTGTTTTTAAACACTGACAAGACTGTAACAATGGTATTCAGGACCAAGGCTACATTTCTAAAGCTTCCAGTGTTGGAGCCTCAGATCAGAACCAACTATAACACCACCCCAGCCCCTGCCACTAGTTTCAAATACTTGGGCATATGGTTTGACTCCCATTTAACATTTGGGGTGCACATTGATACCCTGACATCCAAACCCTATGCCAAACTAGGTGTACTTTATAGGAACAAATCCTCCCTAAGCCTGCTGGTCAGAAAGAGCATTGCACAGCAGATTCTAATACCAACTATAGACTATGGAGACATAGTATATGACACGGCACCCCAGACTCACCTTGCAAACTAGACCCCTCTACAATTCAATATGCTGCTTTGTTCTCCAATGCAACTACAACACACATCACTGCGAAAAGCTCAAAGAACTAGATTGGTCATCACTCGAGTCTAGGCGCAAACTTCACCTTTCCTGTCTTGCCTTCAAATACTTTCTGGGCAAGCTACCCCTGTATCTGAGCAAGCTCCTCACCCCTACCACACGCAGCACTTATCATCAGAGATCTGACTCCAGGGGACTTTCCATGGTCCCAAAGCTCAACAAAGTATCCGGCCGCTCCTCATTCTCTTACCGTGCACCTCACACCCGGAACAATCTACCCGAGACTCTCATATCCGCCACCAGGCTACGTTCTGTCAAAACTAAAGCTGTCTCACATTTTAATCTGGTCTGTAACTGTTACATACGCCCATAATATATATTATCTCTAACTGTGCACGCAATGTCTTGTATATAATGTATACCCTGTTCACTTAATGTAACTGTGTATTATTTGTCTTAACTCTGTGCCCAGGACATATGTGAAAACGAGAGGTAACTCTCCATGTATCACTTCCTGGTAAAACATATTTATAAATAACTAAATAAATTACCAGAACACCCTCCTACTGTTTCTGTACGTTCTTCCTACTTACCAATTAGATTGTAAGCTCTTCGGGGCAGGGACTCCTCTTCCTAATGTTACTTTTATGTCTGAAGCGCTTCTTCCCATTACGGATTATATTATGATGTCCCGTATATTACTGCTGTGACACGCTCTGTACATGGATGGCGCTATACAAATAAAGATATACATACATACGTTTAACCCAATAAATACTGTGCTGCCTCTTGGTCACCTAACTCATGGAAGGAGCTGTTTCTTGTACCCTGTGGGACTGACCCTTTCTGTTCTGGGGGAGACAGGCAAAAAAACATCAAATGAAAAATAATAATATACACTATGAGGTCAGCCAGTCTAAAGCCCCAATATTTCAGACCCCTAATACTCCCTGTGCGGGGGAAGCGTTTAGCCCCAATGACTAATACTAATGTCTTGATAGTGACTATGGGATGAGAACTGACACAGCGGCCATATTATTTGCCCCGAACAAGACGTCACCTAGAACTGAAATTAACTAAATGTACCTTTAACTGCTTCACTGCCAGAGGGGCCCGCAACGCATTGCTCTGCATGTTATTATATCGCTTTGCTGCCACCTCGGGCACATCGAAGGGTTAAAATGCTTTACACGCAGGTAATACACTGTCAGCTCGCAATGTTTTCATGGAATCAGCATGCTTTGGGAAGAGGGAACACTATTCAGGGGCAAAGTAGAAACAACCAAGGAATTCTCCCTTGTATATAGCAAATTAAATATACCTTGTGAGAACCCTGCCCTTCCCCATTATCTCTTAGCATACAGCGCTTCCACTGCAGCCAGGGATTCTGGGTAACGACATGCAAATGAGCACTCGCACTGTATCACATTTAGCTTCTTGCCCATTTTAACATGGACCCCCCTATAAGCTTCTGCCTGCTGCATTACACAGCTTTTGAGCACAGCCTGGGTTAAAGAAGTGCAGAGCCAGTAACCTACTCACAGACAGCAGGTTTTTTTTACCTTTTGAGTCTCCTCAGTGTGAGGATAATCACTGGCTTTGCCATGTGAAGCTGGTTACTTCCAGTGCACTTGTATATAGGAACCCTGGGCCTGAATTATCACCAGGAAGAAGGCAGGACGTTTTGCAAGATGCCCACGTCTTTGTGCCCGGCGGGTATCAGTCCGCGCGTGTGATTGCAAGATGCCCACGTCTTTGTGCCCGGCGGGTATCAGTCCGCCGCGTGTGATTGCAAGATGCCCACGTCTCTGTGCCCGGCGGGTATCAGTACGCCGCGTGTGATTGCAAGATGCCCACGTCTCTGTGCCCGGCGGGTATCAGTCCGCCGCGTGTGATTGCAAGATGCCCACGTCTCTGTGCCCGGCGGGTATCAGTACCCGCGTGTGATTGCAAGATGCCCACGTCTCTGTGCCCGGCGGGTATCAGTCCGCCGCGTGTGATTGCAAGATGCCCACGTCTTTGTGCCCGGCGGGTATCAGTACCCGCGTGTGATTGCAAGATGCCCACGTCTCTGTGCCCGGCGGGTATCAGTCCGCCGCGTGTGATTGCAAGATGCCCACGTCTTTGTGCCCGGCGGGTATCAGTCCGCCGCGTGTGATTGCAAGATGCCCACGTCTCTGTGCCCGGCGGGTATCAGTACCCGCGTGTGATTGCAAGATGCCCACGTCTTTGTGCCCGGCGGGTATCAGTACCCGCGTGTGATTGCAAGATGCCCACGTCTTTGTGCCCGGCGGGTATCAGTCCGTGCGTGTGATTGCAAGATGCCCACGTCTCTGTGCCCGGCGGGTATCAGTACCCGCGTGTGATTGCAAGATGCCCACGTCTTTGTGCCCGGCGGGTATCAGTACCCGCGTGTGATTGCAAGATGCCCACGTCTTTGTGCCCGGCGGGTATCAGTCCGCCGCGTGTGATTGCAAGATGCCCACGTCTTTGTGCCCGGCGGGTATCAGTCCGCCGCGTGTGATTGCAAGATGCCCACGTCTCTGTGCCCGGCGGGTATCAGTCCGCCGCGTGTGATTGCAAGATGCCCACGTCTCTGTGCCCGGCGGGTATCAGTACCCGCGTGTGATTGCAAGATGCCCACGTCTCTGTGCCCGGCGGGTATCAGTCCACCGCGTGTGATTGCAAGATGCCCACGTCTTTGTGCCCGGCGGGTATCAGTACCCGCGTGTGATTGCAAGATGCCCACATCTCTGTGCCCGGCGGGTATCAGTACGCCGCGTGTGATTGCAAGATGCCCACGTCTTTGTGCCCGGCGGGTATCAGTACCCGCGTGTGATTGCAAGATGCCCACGTCTTTGTGCCCGGCGGGTATCAGTACGCCGCGTGTGATTGCAAGATGCCCACGTCTTTGTGCCCGGCGGGTATCAGTCCGCCGCGTGTGATTGCAAGATGCCCACGTCTTTGTGCCCGGCGGGTATCAGTACGCCGCGTGTGATTGCAAGATGCCCACGTCTCTGTGCCCGGCGGGTATCAGTACGCCGCGTGTGATTGCAAGATGCCCACGTCTTTGTGCCCGGCGGGTATCAGTCCGCCGCGTGTGATTGCAAGATGCCCACGTCTTTGTGCCCGGCGGGTATCAGTACGCCGCGTGTGATTGCAAGATGCCCACGTCTTTGTGCCCGGCTGGTATCAGTACCCGCGTGTGATTGCAGGATGCCCACGTCTCTGTGCCTGGCGGGTATCAGTACCCGCGTGTGATTGCAAGATGCCCACGTCTTTGTGCCCGGCGGGTATCAGTCCGCCGCGTGTGATTGCAAGATGCCCACGTCTTTGTGCCCGGCGGGTATCAGTACCCGCGTGTGATTGCAAGATGCCCACGTCTTTGTGCCCGGCGGTATCAGTCCGTGCGTGTGATTGCAAGATGCCCACGTCTTTGTGCCCGGCGGGTATCAGTACCCGCGTGTGATTGCAAGATGCCCACGTCTCTGTGCCCGGCGGGTATCAGTCCGCCGCGTGTGATTGCAAGATGCCCACGTCTCTGTGCCCGGCGGGTATCAGTACGCCGCGTGTGATTGCAAGATGCCCACGTCTCTGTGCCCGGCGGGTATCAGTACGCCGCGTGTGATTGCAAGATGCCCACGTCTCTGTGCCCGGCGGGTATCAGTACCCGCGTGTGATTGCAAGATGCCCACGTCTTTGTGCCCGGCGGGTATCAGTACCCGCGTGTGATTGCAAGATGCCCACGTCTCTGTGCCCGGCGGGTATCAGTACCACGTGTGATTGCAAGATGCCCACGTCTTTGTGCCCGGCGGGTATCAGTACCCGCGTGTGATTGCAAGATGCCCACGTCTCTGTGCCCGGCGGGTATCAGTACGCCGCGTGTGATTGCAAGATGCCCACGTCTCTGTGCCCGGCGGGTATCAGTACGCCGCGTGTGATTGCAAGATGCCCACGTCTTTGTGCCCGGCGGGTATCAGTACCCGCGTATGATTGCAAGATGCCCACGTCTCTGTGCCCGGCGGGTATCAGTACCCGCGTGTGATTGCAAGATGCCCACGTCTCTGTGCCCGGCGGGTATCAGTACCCGCGTGTGATTGCAAGATGCCCACGTCTCTGTGCCCGGCGGGTATCAGTACCACGTGTGATTGCAAGATGCCCACGTCTCTGTGCCCGGCGGGTATCAGTACCCGCGTGTGATTGCTTTAATGCAGGACGGAGAGCAGCTGTGGGATCCCAATACATGTCCTTTTACCTGTTGTCATATTATGCAGACGGATATCCGCGGGCTGCTGGGAAGGCGGCTTTCTGGGAAAGACAAGAGATACTCAGCGTTACTATACAGCGAAGCGCGTTCATTATCAGGCTGGAAGTGGATAGAGATACTCAGCGTTACTATACAATGCAGCACGTTCATTACCAGGAGTTGGGAGTGTATAGAGATACTCTGCATCATTATACAGCGCAGCACGTTCAATATCAGGTGCTGGAAGTGGATAGAGATACTCAGCGTTACTATACAATGCAGCACGTTCATTACCAGGAGTTGGAAGTGTATAGAGATACTCTGCATCATTATACAGCGCAGCACGTTCAATATCAGGTGCTGGAAGGGTATAGAGATAGTCAGCATCATTATACAGTGTCGCACATGCATTATCAGGGGCTTGAAGTGTGTAATGATACTCATTATCATTATACAGCGGTGCACGTTCATTATCAGGGGCTGTAAGTGAGTACAGGCATACCCCGCATTAACGTACGCAATGGGACCGGAGCATGTATGTAACTATGTAACACAGGCATACCCCGCATTAACATACGCAATGGGACCGGAGCATGTATGTAACTATGTAACACAGGCATACCCCGCATTAACGTACGCAATGGGACCGGAGCATGTATGTAACTATGTAACACAGGCATACCCCGCATTAACATACGCAATGGGACCGGAGCATGTATGTAACTATGTAACACAGGCATACCTCGCATTAACATACGCAATGGGACCGGAGCATGTATGTAACTATGTAACACAGGCATACCCCGTATTAACATACGCAATGGGACCGGAGCATGTATGTAACTATGTAACACAGGCATACCCCGCATTAACATACACAATGGGACCGGAGCATGTATGTAACTATGTAACACAGGCATACCCCACATTAATGTACGCAATGGGACTGGAGCATGTATGTAACTATGTAACACAGGCATACCCCGCATTAACGTACGCAATGGGACCGGAGCATGTATGTAACTATGTAACACAGGCATACCCCGCATTAACGTACGCAATGGGACCGGAGCATGTATGTAACTATGTAACACAGGCATACCCCGCATTAACGTACGCAATGGGACCGGAGCATGTATGTAACTATGTAACACAGGCATACCCCGTATTAACGTACGTAATGGGACCGGAGCATGTATGTAAAGCGAAAATGTACTTAAAGTGAAGCACCCCCTTTTCCCCACTTATCGATGCATGTACTGTACTGCAATCGTCATATATGTGCATAACTGATGTAAATAACACATGTGTAACAGGCTCTATAGTCTCCCCGCTTGCGCACAGCTTCGGTACTGGTAGGGAGCCGGTATTGCTGTTCAGGACGTGCTGACAGGCGCATGCGTGAGCTGCCGGTTTCCTATTGAGCGATATGTCCTTACTCGCGAGTGTACTTAAAGTGAGTGTCTTAAACTGGGGTATGCCTGTAATGATATTCAGTATCATTATTCAGCGCAGCACATACATTATCATGCTGGAAGGGTATAGAGATACTCAGCATCATTATACAGCGCAGCGTGTTCATTATTAAGATGGAAGGGTATAGATACTAAAAAAAAATGTAGAAAAATCTCACAACTTTGTACAAATCCCCCCAGTGCCGTATAGAGATAAGAATGGGGAAATCCCCCCAGTGTTTCCTGCCACATAGAGATAAGAATGGGGAAATCCCCCCAGTGTTTCCTGCCGTATAGAGATAAGAATGGGGAAATCCCCCCCAGTGTTTCCTGCCACATAGAGATAAGAATGGGGAAATCTCCCCAGTGTTTCCAGCCCTATAGAGATAAGAATGGGGAAATCTCCCCCCCCGTGTTTCCTGCCATATAGAGATAAGAATGGGGAAATCTCCCCAGTGTTTCCAGCCCTATAGAGATAAGAATGGGGAAATCCCCCCCAGTGTTTCCTGCCATATAGAGATAAGAATGGGGAAATCCCCCTCAGTGTTTCCTGCCACATAGAGATAAGAATGGGGAAATCTCCCCAGTGTTTCCAGCCCTATAGAGATAAGAATGGGGAAATCCCCCCCAGTGTTTCCTGCCATATAGAGATAAGAATGGGGAAATCCCCCTCAGTGTTTCCTGCCACATAGAGATAAGAATGGGGAAATCTCCCCAGTGTTTCCAGCCCTATAGAGATAAGAATGGGGAAATCCCCCCCAGTGTTTCCTGCCATATAGAGATAAGAATGGGGAAATCCCCCTCAGTGTTTCCTGCCACATAGAGATAAGAATGGGGAAATCTCCCCAGTGTTTCCTGCCATATAGAGATAAGAATGGGGAAATCTCCCCCAGTGTTTCCTGCCACATAGAGATAAGAATGGGGAAATCTCCCCAGTGTTTCCTGCCACATAGAGATAAGAATGGGGAAATCTCCCCCAGTGTTTCCTGCCATATAGAGATAAGAATGGGGAAATCTCCTCCCGTGTTTCCTGCCATATAGAGATAAGAATGGGAAATCCCCCTCAGTGTTTCCTGCCATATAGAGATAAGAATGGGGAAATCTCCCCCAGTGTTTCCTGCCATATAGAGATAAGAATGGGGAAATCCCCCCCAGTGTTTCCAGCCGTATAGAGATAAGAATGGGGAAATCCCCCCCAGTGTTTCCTGCCACATAGAGATAAGAATGGGGAAATCTCCCCCCGTGTTTCCTGCCATATAGAGATAAGAATGGGGAAATCCCCCCCAGTGTTTCCTGCCATATAGAGATAAGAATGGGGAAATCCCCCCCAGTGTTTCCTGCCACATAGAGATAAGAATGGGGAAATCTCCCCCCGTGTTTCCTGCCATATAGAGATAAGAATGGGGAAATCCCCCCCAGTGTTTCCTGCCACATAGAGATAAGAATGGGGAAATCTCCCCCCGTGTTTCCTGCCATATAGAGATAAGAATGGGGAAATCCCCCCCAGTGTTTCCTGCCATATAGAGATAAGAATGGGGAAATCCCCCCCAGTGTTTCCTGCCACATAGAGATAAGAATGGGGAAATCTCCCCCCGTGTTTCCTGCCATATAGAGATAAGAATGGGGAAATCCCCCCCAGTGTTTCCTGCCATATAGAGATAAGAATGGGAAATCCCCCTCAGTGTTTCCTGCCATATAGAGATAAGAATGGGGAAATCTCCCCCAGTGTTTCCTGCCATATAGAGATAAGAATGGGGAAATCTCCCCCCCCAGTGTTTCCTGCCATATAGAGATAAGAATGGGGAAATCTCCCCCCGTGTTTCCTGCCGTATAGAGATAAGAATGGGGAAACCCCCCCAGTGTTTCCTGCCACATAGAGATAAGAATGGGGAAATCCCCCCAGTGTTTCCTGCCATATAGAGATAAGAATGGGGAAATCCCCCCCAGTGTTTCCTGCCATATAGAGATAAGAATGGGGAAATCCCCCCCAGTGTTTCCTGCCATATAGAGATAAGAATGGGGAAATCCCCCCAGTGTTTCCTGCCATATAGAGATAAGAATGGGGAAATCCCCCCCAGTGTTTCCTGCCATATAGAGATAAGAATGGGGAAATCCCCCCAGTGTTTCCTGCCATATAGAGATAAGAATGGGGAAATCCCCCCCAGTGTTTCCTGCCATATAGAGATAAGAATGGGGAAATCTCCCCCAGTGTTTCCTGCCATATAGAGATAAGAATGGGGAAATCCCCCCCAGTGTTTCCTGCCACATAGAGATAAGAATGGGGAAATCTCCCCAGTGTTTCCTGCCGTATAGAGATAAGAATGGGGAAATCCCCCCCGTGTTTCCTGCCACATAGAGATAAGAATGGGGAAATCCCCCCCGTGTTTCCTGCCGTATAGAGATAAGAATGGGGAAATCTCCCCCAGTGTTTCCTGCCACATAGAGATAAGAATGGGGAAATCCCCCCCAGTGTTTCCTGCCATATAGAGATAAGAATGGGGAAATCCCCCCCCCGTGTTTCCCTGTGCAGAATATCTGCCTAAGAGGAGCTGGGCAGCGGGCTTTCATTCTCTGCTTACTGTGCTTATATCAGATCACTTATTACCACGGATTACTTATAGGATCCGGTGCAGGCAATCAGGCAGATCGTTTGTTAACTCCTTCATTTCCAGATGGTCAGCAACCCATTGCAGAGAAATGTAATACAATGCAAAGTAATAAAATAACACGCAGAGATATAATAACACGCAGAGATATAATAACACGCAGAGAGATATAATAACATGCAGAGATATAATAACACGCAGAGCAATAAAATAACACGCAGAGATATAATAACACGCAGAGATATAATAACACGCACAGATATAATAACACGCAGAGAGATATAATGACACGCAGAGGTATAATGACACGCAGAGGTATAATGACACGCAGAGGTATAATGACACGCAGAGGTATAATGACACGCAGAGGTATAATGACACGCAGAGGTATAATGACACGCAGAGGTATAATGACACGCAGAGGTATAATGACACGCAGAGGTATAATGACACGAAGAGGTATAATGACACGCAGAGGTATAATGACACGCAGAGCGATATAATAACACGCAGAGGTATAATGACACGCAGAGCGATATAATAACACGCAGAGAGATATAATAACACGCAGAGAGATATAATAACACGCAGAGAGATATAATAACACGCAGAGCGATATAATAACACGCAGAAATATAATAAAACACAGAGATATAATAACACGCAGAGCGATATAATAACACGCAGAAATATAATAAAACACAGAGATATAATAACACGCAGAGAGATATAATAACACGCAGAGATATAATAACACGCAGAGAGATATAATAACACGCAGAGAGATATAATAACACGCAGAGATATAATAACACGCAGAGAGATATAATAACATGCAGAGATATAATAACACGCAGAGCAATAAAATAACACGCAGAGATATAATAACACGCAGAGATATAATAACACGCACAGATATAATAACACGCAGAGAGATATAATGACACGCAGAGGTATAATGACACGCAGAGGTATAATGACACGCAGAGGTATAATGACACGCAGAGGTATAATGACACGCAGAGGTATAATGACACGCAGAGGTATAATGACACGCAGAGGTATAATGACACGCAGAGGTATAATGACACGCAGAGGTATAATGACACGAAGAGGTATAATGACACGCAAAGGTATAATGACACGCAGAGCGATATAATAACACGCAGAGGTATAATGACACGCAGAGCGATATAATAACACGCAGAGAGATATAATAACACGCAGAGAGATATAATAACACGCAGAGAGATATAATAACACGCAGAGCGATATAATAACACGCAGAAATATAATAAAACACAGAGATATAATAACACGCAGAGCGATATAATAACACGCAGAAATATAATAAAACACAGAGATATAATAACACGCAGAGAGATATAATAACACGCAGAGATATAATAACACGCAGAGAGATATAATAACACGCAGAGAGATATAATAACACGCAGAGAGATATAATAACACGCAGAGAGATATAATAACACGCAGAGATATAATAACACGCAGAGAGATATAATAACATGCAGAGATATAATAACACGCAGAGATATAATAACACGCAGAGTGGTATAATAACATGCAGAGATATAATAACACGCAGAGTGGTATAATAACATGCAGAGATATAATAACACACAGAGATATAATAACACACAGAGATATAATAACACGCAGAGATATAATAACACGCAGAGAGATATAATAACACGCAGAGAGATATAATAACACGCAGAGAGATATAATAACACGCAGAGATATAATAACACGCAGAGAGATATAATAACATGCAGAGATATAATAACATGCAGAGATATAATAACACACAGAGATATAATAACACGCAGAGTGGTATAATAACATGCAGAGATATAATAACACACAGAGATATAATAACACGCAGAGAGATATAATAACATGCAGAGATATAATAACACACAGAGATATAATAACACACAGAGAGATATAATAACACGCAGAGAGATATAATAACATGCAGAGCGATATAATAACATGCAGAGCGATATAATAACACGCAGAGAGATATAATAACACGCAGAGAGATATAATAACACACAGAGAGATATAATAACACACAGAGAGATATAATAACACGCAGAGATATAATAACACGCAGAGTGATATAATAACACACAGAGAGATATAATAACACACAGAGATATAATAACACGCAGAGCGATATAATAACAAGCAGAGAGATATAATAACACGCAGAGAGATATAATAACACGCAGAGAGATATAATAACACGCAGAGAGATATAATAACACACAGAGAGATATAATAACACGCAGAGAGATATAATAACACACAGAGATATAATAACACGCAGAGAGACATAGTCTTATTGGAGCACACACTCACATACACACAGAGCCACACGTTGAGCAGTACTTACAGAATTCTGGCATCTATAGGACCGTCTGGTGTCTCCGCTGCTGTGTGACAGTGACACAGACCCATGCAATACCTGTGTAATATGTAACTTCCTGAATTACACACAGGTTGCAGCAATGCCCCTCCCATGGGCAGATTCCCTCTGCCTCCCGCCCTCTCTCTCCTTCCTCCTCTCCCTCTCTCTCCTTCCTCCTCTCCCTCTCTCCTTCCTCCTCTCCCTGTCTCTCCTTCCTCCTCTCCCTGTCTCTCCTTCCTCCTCTCCCTCTCTCTCCTTCCTCATCCCCCTCTCTCCTTCCTCCTCTCCCTGTCTCTCTTTCCTCCTCTCCCTGTCTCTCCTTCCTCCTCGCCCTCTCTCTCCTTCCTCCTCTCCCTCTCTCTCCTTCCTCCTCTCCCTCTCTCTCCTTCCTCCTCTCCCTGTCTCTCCTTCCTCCTCTCCCTCTTTCTCCTTCCTCATCCCCCTCTCTCCTTCCTCCTCTCCCTGTCTCTCCTTCCTCCTCTCCCTGTCTCTCCTTCCTCCTCTCCCTGTCTCTCCTTCCTCCTCTCCCTGTCTCTCCTTCCTCCTCTCCCTCTCTCTCCTTCCTCCTCTCCCTCTCTCTCCTTCCTCCTCTCCCTCTCTCTCCTTCCCCCTCTCCCTGTCTCTCTTTCCTCCTCTCCCTGTCTCTCCTTCCTTCTCTCCTTCCTCCTCTCCCTGTCTCCTTCCTCCTCTCCCTGTCTCCTTCCTCCTCTCCCTCTCTCTCCTTCCTCCTCTCCCTGTCTCTCTTTCCTCATCCCCCTCTCTCCTTCCTCCTCTCCTTGTCTCTCTTTCCTCCTCTCCCTCTCTCCTTCCTCCTCTCCCTGTCTCCTTCCTCCTCTCCCTCTCTCTCCTTCCTCCTCTCCCTGTCTCTCTTTCCTCATCCCCCTCTCTCCTTCCTCCTCTCCTTGTCTCTCCTTCCTCCTCTCCCTCTCTCCTTCCTCCTCTCCCTCTCTCCTTCCTCATCTCTCTCTTTATTCCTCCTCCTCTCCCTCTCTCTCCTTCCTCCTCTCCTTGTCTCTCCATCCTCCTCTCCCTGTCTCTCCTTCCTCCTCTCCCTCTCTCTCCTCCCTCCTCTCCCTGTCTCTCCTTCCTCCTCTCCCTGTCTCTCCTTCCTCCTCTCCCTCTATCTCCTTCCTCCTCTCCCTGTCTCTTTCCTCCTCTCCCTGTCTCTCCTTCCTCCTCTCACTCCTCCTCTCTCTCCTTCCTCCTCTCACTCCTCCTCTCCCTCTCTCTCCTTCCTCATGTCCCTCTGTCCTTCCTCCTGTCCTTCCTCCTCTCCCTCTCTCCTTCCTCCTATCCCTGTCTCCTTCCTCCTCTCCCTCTCTCTCCTTCCTCCTCTCCGTCTCTCCTTCCCCCTCTCCCTCTCTCTCCTTCCTCCTCTCCCTATCTCCTTCCTCCTCTCCCTCTCTCTCCTTCCTCCTCTCTCCTTCCTCCTCTCCCTCCTCCTCTCCCTCTCTCTCCTTCCTCCTCTCCCTCTCTCTCCTTCCTCCTCTCCCTCTCTCTCCTTCCTCCTCTCCCTCTCTCTCCTTCCTCCTCTCCCTCTCTCTCCTTCCTCCTCTCCCTGTCTCTACTTCCTCCTCGCCCTCTCTCTCCTTCCTCATCCCCCTCTCTCCTTCCTCCTCTCCCTGTCTCTCCTTCCTCCTCTCCCTCTCTCTCCTTCCTCCTCTCCCTGTCTCTCTTTCCTCCTCTCCCTGTCTCTCCTTCCTTCTCTCCTTCCTCCTCTCCCTCTCTCCTTCCTCCTCTCCCTCTCTCCTTCCTCCTCTCCCTGTCTCCTTCCTCCTCTCCCTGTCTCTCCTTCCTCCTCTCCCTGTCTCTCCTTCCTTCTCTCCTTCCTCCTCTCCCTCTCTCCTTCCTGCTCTCCCTCTCTCCTTCCTCCTCTCCCTCTCTCCTTCCTCCTCTCCCTGTCTCCTTCCTCCTCTCCCTCTCTCTCCTTCCTCCTCTCCCTGTCTCTCTTTCCTCATCCCCCTCTCTCCTTCCTCCTCTCCTTGTCTCTCCTTCCTCCTCTCCCTCTCTCCTTCCTCATCTCTCTCTTTATTCTTCCTCCTCTCCCTCTCTCTCCTTCCTCCTCTCCCTGTCTCTTTCCTCCTCTCCCTGTCTCTCCTTCCTTCTCTCCTTCCTCCTCTCCCTCTCTCCATCTTCCTCTCCCTGTCTCTCCTTCCTCCTCTCCCTCTCTCTCCTCCCTCCTCTCCCTGTCTCTCCTTCCTCCTCTCCCTGTCTCTCCTTCCTCCTCTCCCTCTATCTCCTTCCTCCTCTCCGTCTCTTTCCTCCTCTCCCTGTCTCTCCTTCCTCCTCTCACTCCTCCTCTCTCTCCTTCCTCCTCTCACGCCTCCTCTCCCTCTCTCTCCTTCCTCATGTCCCTCTCTCCTTCCTCCTCTCCCTCTGTCCTTCCTCCTGTCCTTCCTCCTCTCCCTCTCTCCTTCCTCCTATCCCTGTCTCCTTCCTCCTCTCCCTCTCTCTCCTTCCTCCTCTCCGTCTCTCCTTCCCCCTCTCCCTCTCTCTCCTTCCTCCTCTCCCTATCTCCTTCCTCCTCTCCCTCTCTCTCCTTCCTCCTCTCTCCTTCCTCCTCTCCCTCCTCCTCTCCCTCTCTCTCCTTCCTCCTCTCCCTCTCTCTCCTTCCTCCTCTCCCTCTCTCTCCTTCCTCCTCGCCCTCTCTCTCCTTCCTCCTCGCCCTCTCTCTCCTTCCTCCTCGCCCTCTCTCTCCTTCCTCCTCGCCCTCTCTCTCCTTCCTCCTCGCCCTCTCTCTCCTTCCTCCTCGCCCTCTCTCTCCTTCCTCCTCGCCCTCTCTCTCCTTCCTCCTCTCTCCTTCCTCTTCTCTCCTTCCTCCTCTCCCTCTCTCTCCTTCCTCCTCGCCCTGTCTCTCCTTCCTCCTCGCCCTGTCTCTCCTTCCTCCTCGCCCTGTCTCTCCTTCCTCCTCGCCCTGTCTCTCCTTCCTCCTCTCTCCTTCCTCCTCTCCCTCTCTCTCTCCTTCCTCCTCTCCCTCTCTCTCCTTCCTCGTCTCCCTCTCTTTCCTCGTCTCCCTCTCTTTCCTTTCGCCTTTCCCTCTCTCCCTCTCTGTCCTTCCTCCTCTCCCTCTCTCTCCTTCCTCCTCCTCTCTCTCCTTCCTCCTCTCCCTCTCTCCTTCCTCCTCTCCCTCTCTCCTTCCTCCTCTCCCTCTCTCCTTCCTCCTCCCCCTCTCTCCGCTTCCTCCTCTCCCTCTCTCTCCATCCTCCTCGCCCTCTCTCTCCTTCCTCCTCTCCCTCTCCCCTTCTCTCCCTCTCTCTCACACTCCTCTCCCTCTCTCTCACTTCTCTTCCTCTCTCTCACTCCTTCTCTCCCTCTCTCACATTCATTCTCTTCCTTCTCTCTCATTTCTCCTCTCCCTCTCTCCTTCCTCCTCTCCCTCTCTCCTTCCTCCTCTCCCTCTCCCCTTCTCTCCCTCTCTCTCACACTCCTCTCCCTCTCTCTCACTTCTCTTCCTCTCTCTCACTCCTTCTCTCCCTCTCTCTCTCCTTCCTCCTCTGCCTCTCTCCTTCCTCCTCTGCCTCTCTCCTTCCTCCTCTCCCTCTCTCCTTCCCCCTCTCCCTCTCTCCTTCCCCCTCTCCCTCACTCTTTCCCTTCCTCTTTATTTGTATTGTATTGTATTGTATGTCTTTATTTATATAGCGCCATTAATGTACATAGCGCTTCACAGCAGTAATACATGTGGTAATCCAATAAATAACAGATAATATAAATAACAGATCATGGGAATAAGTGCTTTAGACATTAAGGAAGAGGAGTCCCTGCTCCGAGGAGCTTACAGTCTAATTGGTAGGTAGGGAGAACGTACAGAGACAGTAGGAGGGAGTTCTGGTAAGTGCATCTGCAGGGGGCCAAGCTTTATGTGCCATGTGTTCAGAATAGCCACAGTCCTATTCATATGCTTCTTTAAGCAAGTGTGTCTTAAGGTGGGTCTTAAAGGTGGATAGAGAGGGTGCTAGTCGGGTACTGAGGGGAAGGGCATTCCAGAGGTGAGGGGCAGTCAATGAAAAAGGTTTAAGGCGGGAGAGGGCTTTAGATACAAAGGGGGTAGAAAGAAGACATCCTTGAGAAGAACGCAAGAGTCTGGATGGTGCATAACGAGAAATTAGGGCTGAGATGTAAGGAGGGGCAGAAGAGTGTAAAGCTTTAAATGTGAGGAGAAGAATGGAGTGTGAGATGCGGGATTTGATCGGAAGCCAGGAGAGCGATTTCATGAGGGGAGATGCTGAGACAGATCTAGGAAAGAGTAGAGTGATTCTGGCAGCAGCGTTAAGGATAGATTGTAGGGGAGACAGGTGAGAGGCAGGAAGGCCGGACAGCAGGAGGTTACAGTAATCAAGACGGGAGAGAATGAGGGCCTGAGTCAGAGTTTTAGCAGTCGAGCAACAGAGGAAAGGGCGTATCTTTGTTATATTGCGGAGGAAAAAGCGACAGGTTTTAGAAATGTTTTGAATGTGAGGGGCAAATGTGAGAGAGGAGTCGAGTGTGACCCCAAGGCAGCGTGCTTGGGCTACTGGGTGAATGATCGTAGTTCCAACAGTAATGTGGAAGGAGGTAGTAGGGCCAGGTTTGGGAGGAAGTATGAGGAGCTCTGTTTTAGCCATGTTGAGTTTAAGGCGGCGGAGGGCCATCCAGGATGATATAGCAGAGAGACATTCAGAAACTTTGGTTTGTACAGTAGGTGTAAGGTCGGGTGTTGAGAAATATATTTGTGTGTCGTCAGCATAGAGGTGATAATTAAACCCAAAAGATGTTATTAGGTCACCTAGAGAGAGTGTATACAGAGAAAAGAGAAGAGGTCCCAGGACAGAGCCCTGGGGTACCCCCACAGAGAGATCAATAGAGGAGGAGGAGGTATTAGCAGAAGAGACACTGAAAGTACGATGGGAGAGGTAGGATGAGATCCAGGATAGAGCTTTGTTCCGAATGCCAAGAGTATGGAGAATGTGAAGGAGAAGAGGGTGGTCCACGGTGTCAAATGCTGCAGAGAGGTCGAGTAATATGAGCAGAGTGTAATGACCTCTGTCTTTGGCAGCATGGAGGTCGTCAGTTATTTTAGTGAGGGCTGTTTCCGTGGAGTGAGCAGTACGGAAGCCAGATTGTAGAGGGTCTAGGAGAGAATAGGTGTTGAGAAAATGGAGCAAGCGAGCGAATACAAGACGTTCAAGGAGTTTAGAGGCAAAAGGCAGGAGGGAGACAGGCCGATAGTTAGAAAGACAGGTAGGGTCAAGCTTGCTGTTTTTGAGTAATGGTATGACTGTTGCATGTTTGAAGGAGGATGGAAAGGTTCCAGAGCAGAGGGAGGAGTTAAAAATGTGCGTGAGCGTAGGGATTATAGTAGGAGCAAGAGGTTTTAGGAGATGGGAGGGAATGGGGTCAAGAGGGCAAGTGGTAGAGGGAGAAGAGGCGATCAACAGCGACACATCCTCCTCTGAGACAGTGGAAAAAGAGTCAAGGAAGGCAGGAGGAGAGTTAGGAAGAGGTGTAGGATGGGAGGAAGAAACAGAGGGGATGTTCTGACGTATGGATTCCACCTTTTCCTTAAAATAGTCAGCAAAGTCCTGAGCGGAGATGGAGGAAGGAGAGGCAGCGGAGGGTGGTTTGAGTAGAGTATCAAAGACAGAGAACAGTCGGCGTGGGTTAGACTTGTGCATGTTGATTAGTGAAGAAAAGTAGGCTTGTTTAGCTTGCGAGAGGGCAGAGTTGAAACAGGATAGCATAAATTTGTAGTGAAGGAAGTCTGCGAGAGTATGAGATTTCCTCCAGAGGCGTTCAGAGGAACGAGTGGAGGAACGCAGCATGCGCGTGTGGGAATTTAGCCAGGGTCTAGGGTTAAAAGGGCGAGTGCGGCAGAGAGAAAGCGGGGCATGTAGATCAAGAGAGGAGGACAAGGCAGAGTTGTAGTTCCTGACCAGTTTGTCAGGGTCTGTAGCAGATCTGAGAGAGGAGAGGGAGGAGTGTAACGTGGACTCAAAGTCAGGTAAGTGAATAGAGCGCAGGTTTCTGCAGAACCGGGGTGTAGATGGAGGTGGAGAAGTTGAGAAGCGAGATAGAGAGAATGAGATGAGGTGATGGTCAGAGAGAGGAAAAGGGGAAATGGAGAAATCAGAGAGAGAGAAATTTTTAGTGAAAACCAGGTCTAAGTAGTGGCCATCCTTGTGGGTGCTGGCTGCAGTCCACTGTTGAAGGCCAAAAGAAGAGGTTAGAGAAAGAAAGCGGGAAGCCCAAGGGAGAGAGGGGTCATCAATGTGGCAATTGAAGTCCCCAAGGAGAAGAACAGGGGAGTCTGAGGAGAGGAAGAAAGAGAGCCAGGATTCAAAGTGAGAGAGAAAGGCAGAAGGGGGATGAGTAGAGGTAGGTGGGCGATACATGACCGCCACATGAACAGGGAGAGGAGAGAAGATCTGGACAGTGTGAACCTCAAAGGAGGGAAAGGCAAGAGAGGGGGGAATAGGAATAGTTCGGTAACGGCAGAGAGATGAGAGCAGGAGCCCCACACCTCCACCCCCTGCCATCAAGGCGCGGAGTGTGGGAGAAGGAAAGGCCACCATAAGAGAGGGCAGCTTCCAGAGCAGAGTCAGACTGAGTGAGCCAGGTCTCAGTTATAGCAAAGAGAAGCAGGGAGTGAGAGAGAAAGAAGTCATGCACAGAGAGGAACTTGTTAGAGAGGGAGCGAGCATTCCAAAGGGCACAGGAGAAAGGGAGAGAGGAGGGAGGGTGGCAGGGGATGGGTATGAGGTTGGAGGGGTTAACACCAGAAGGAGTAGAAGTTGTATGTGGGAGGCGAGGACGAGAGCATGTAGAAATAAGGCAGGGACCAGGATTGGGAGAGATATCCCCAGAAGCAAGGAGGAGAAGCATGGATAGAAAGAGGATGTGTGAGGATGATTTGTAGGGGTGTGTTTTAGTGCAGGGGATATAGCTGTGTGGTGACAGAGGACGCAGGTAAGAAAGGAGTTCATGTGAACTGAGAAGTGGGGAAGAAAGGAGAGATGGAGATATATGAATAGAGTTAGAGACATAAGGAGACTGGTGGAAGGAAGTGCATAATTTGAAAATAAGTGCGGTTGCAGCAAATATAAAAAATAAAGGCGGCATCACAGCAATAGTTAAGTGTTGAGATGTGCAGTCTTAGATAGATGAGATCCTCCTTTCCAACGTAGATCAAAAGCAGGAATCAGAAGCAGTAGGTGTTGTCCACTTTTCCACTTCTTTTTGAACTTCCTTTTTAAACTTCATAAATACTTGAAACATATCTGCTTAAAAGCATGGCTGCTAGCAGCAATGGCTGTTAGGAGTTTACTTATATACTTTTAGAAAGTCACCTGGTTGGCACAACAAACTTAATTAGCACATGTGAGGGTAGTTAAAGCAAATGGTTTTTCTAAGGTGGGTGTTGCCTTGCCTTGCCCAAGTGTGAAAGCTGAATTAAATTAAGACAGTAGGGGGATGATTTACAGACAGACAATTGGAATATGTTTTTACCTAAATAGAACTAAATACACAGCATGGGAGGATATCAGGATAGACAGACAATTGGAATATGTTTTTACCTAAATAGAACTAAATACACAGCATGGGAGGATATCAGGATAGACAGACAATTGGAATATGTTTTTACCTAAATAGAACTAAATACACAGCATGGGAGGATATCAGGATAGACAGACAATTGGAATATGTTTTTACCTAAATAGAACTAAATACACAGCATGGGAGGATATCAGGATAGACAGACAATTGGAATATGTTTTTACCTAAATAGAACTAAATACACAGCATGGGAGGATATCAGGATAGACAGACAATTGGAATATGTTTTTACCTAAATAGAACTAAATACACAGCATGGGAGGATATCAGGATAGACAGACAATTGGAATATGTTTTTACCTAAATAGAACTAAATACACAGCATGGGAGGATATCAGGATAGACAGACAATTGGAATATGTTTTTACCTAAATAGAACTAAATACACAGCATGGGAGGATATCAGGATAGACAGACAATTGGAATATGTTTTTACCTAAATAGAACTAAATACACAGCATGGGAGGATATCAGGATAGACAGACAATTGGAATATGTTTTTACCTGAGGAAAGAGAAGAGATGAGTGAGTGATTCAATAGTCCTTCACTCTCTCCTTCATCCTCTCCCTCCCCTCCTCTCTCCTTCCTCCCCCTCTCCTTCTCTCTCTCTCCTCTCTTTCTCCTTCCTCCTCTCCCTCTCTCTCCTTCCTCCTCCTCTCCCTCTCGTGCTCCTTCTCTCCCTCTTTCTTTCACTCTGTCTCACCCCTCCTCTCCTCTCTCCTTCCTCCTCCTCTCCTCTCTCTCCGTCCTCCTCTCCCTCTCTCACCTTCATTCTCTTCCTTCACTCTCCTTCCTCCTCTCCCTCTCTCCTTCCTCCTATCCCTCTCTCTCCTTCCTCCTCTCCCTCTTTCTTTCACTCTCTGTCTCACCCCTCCTCTCCTCTCTCTCCTTCCTCCTCCTCCTCTCCTTCTCTCTCTCTCCATCCTCCTCTCCCTCTCTCACCTTCATTCTCTTCCTTCTCTCTCCTTCCTCCTCTCCCTCTCTCCTTCCTCCTATCCCTCTCTCTCCTTCCTCCTCTCCCTCTTTCCTTTCGCCTCTCCCTCTCTCCCTCTCTGTCCTTCCTCCTCTCCCTCTCTCACTCCTTCCTCCTCTCCCTCTCTCTCGCTCCTTCTCTCTCTCTCTCCTTCCTTCTCCCCCTCTTTCTCTCCCTCTCTCTCCTTCCTTATCTCCCTCTCTCACTCCTCTTTCTCCCTCTCTCTCCTTCCTCCTCCTCTCCCCTCTCCTTCCTCCTCCTCCTCTCCCTCCTCTCTCTCCTTCCTCCTCTCCCCCTCTCTCCTTCCTCCTCTCCTTGTCTCTCCTTCCTCCTCTCCCTCTCTCCTTCCTCATCTCTCTCTTTATTCCTCCTCCTCTCCCTCTCTCTCCTTCCTCCTCTCCTTGTCTCTCCATCCTCCTCTCCCTGTCTCTCCTTCCTCCTCTCCCTCTCTCTCCTCCCTCCTCTCCCTGTCTCTCCTTCCTCCTCTCCCTGTCTCTGCTTCCTCCTCTCCCTCTATCTCCTTCCTCCTCTCCCTGTCTCTTTCCTCCTCTCCCTGTCTCTCCTTCCTCCTCTCACTCCTCCTCTCTCTCCTTCCTCCTCTCACTCCTCCTCTCCCCTCTCTCTCCTTCCTCATGTCCCTCTCTCCTTCCTCCTCTCCCTCTGTCCTTCCTCCTGTCCTTCCTGCTCTCCCTCTCTCCTTCCTCCTATCCCTGTCTCCTTCCTCCTCTCCTCTCTCTCCTTCCTCCTCTCCGTCTCTCCTTCCCCCTCTCCCTCTCTCTCCTTCCTCCTCTCCCTATCTCCTTCCTCCTCTCCCTCTCTCTCCTTCCTCCTCTCTCCTTCCTCCTCTCCCTCCTCCTCTCCCTCTCTCTCCTTCCTCCTCTCCCTCTCTCTCCTTCCTCCTCTCCCCTCCTCTCTCCTTCCTCCTCTCCCTCTCTCTCCTTCCTCCTCTCCCTCTCTCTCCTTCCTCCTCTCCCTCCTCTCCTCCTTCCTCCTCGCCGCCCTCTCTCTCCTTCCTCATCCCCCTCTCTCCTTCCTCCACTCCCCCTCTCTCCTTCCTCCTCTCCCTGTCTCTCCTTCCTCCTCTCCCTGTCTCTCCTTCCTCCTCTCCCTCTCTCTCCTTCCTCCTCTCTCCTGTCTCTCTTTCCTCCTCTCCCTGTCTCTCCTTCCTTCTCTCCTTCCTCCTCTCCCTCTCTCCTTCCTCCTCTCCCTCTCTCCTTCCTCCTCTCCCTGTCTCCTTCCTCCTCTCCCTGTCTCTCCTTCCTCCTCTCCCTGTCTCTCCTTCCTTCTCTCCTTCCTCCTCTCCCTCTCTCCTTCCTCCTCTCCCTCTCTCCTTCCTCCTCTCCCTCTCTCCTTCCTCCTCTCCCTGTCTCCTTCCTCCTCTCCCTCTCTCTCCTTCCTCCTCTCCCTGTCTCTCTTTCCTCATCCCCCTCTCTCCTTCCTCCTCTCCTTGTCTCTCCTTCCTCCTCTCCCTCTCTCCTTCCTCATCTCTCTCTTTATTCTTCCTCCTCTCCCTCTCTCTCCTTCCTCCTCTCCCTGTCTCTCTTTCCTCCTCTCCTGTCTCTCCTTCCTTCTCTCCTTCCTCCTCTCCCTCTCTCCATCCTCCTCTCCCTGTCTCTCCTTCCTCCTCTCCCTCTCTCTCCTCCCTCCTCTCCCTGTCTCTCCTTCCTCCTCTCCCTGTCTCTCCTTCCTCCTCTCCCTCTATCTCCTTCCTCCTCTCCCTGTCTCTTTCCCTCCTCTCCCTGTCTCTCCTTCCTCCTCTCACTCCTCCTCTCTCTCCTTCCTCCTCTCACGCCTCCTCTCCCTCTCTCTCCTTCCTCATGTCCCTCTCTCCTTCCTCCTCTCCCTCTGTCCTTCCTCCTGTCCTTCCTCCTCTCCCTCTCTCCTTCCTCCTATCCCTGTCTCCTTCCTCCTCTCCCTCTCTCTCCTGCCTCCTCTCCGTCTCTCCTTCCCCCTCTCCCTCTCTCTCCTTCCTCCTCTCCCTATCTCCTTCCTCCTCTCCCTCTCTCTCCTTCCTCCTCTCTCCTTCCTCCTCTCCCTCCTCCTCTCCCTCTCTCTCCTTCCTCCTCTCCCTCTCTCTCCTTCCTCCTCTCCCTCTCTCTCCTTCCTCCTCGCCCTCTCTCTCCTTCCTCCTCGCCCTCTCTCTCCTTACTCCTCGCCCTCTCTCTCCTTCCTCCTCGCCCTCTCTCTCCTTCCTCCTCGCCCTCTCTCTCCTTCCTCCTCGCCCTCTCTCTCCTTCCTCCTCTCTCCTTCCTCTTCTCTCCTTCCTCCTCTCCCTCTCTCTCCTTCCTCCTCGCCCTGTCTCTCCTTCCTCCTCGCCCTGTCTCTCCTTCCTCCTCGCCCTGTCTCTCCTTCCTCCTCTCTCCTTCCTCCTCTCCCTCTCTCTCTCTCCTTCCTCCTCTCCCTCTCTCTCCTTCCTCGTCTCCCTCTCTTTCCTTTCGCCTTTCCCTCTCTCCCTCTCTGTCCTTCCTCCTCTCCCTCTCTCTCCTTCCTCCTCCTCTCTCTCCTTCCTCCTCTCCCTCTCTCCTTCCTCCTCTCCCTCTCTCCTTCCTCCTCTCCCTCTCTCCTTCCTCCTCCCCCTCTCTCCGCTTCCTCCTCTCCCTCTCTCTCCATCCTCCTCGCCCTCTCTCTCCTTCCTCCTCTCCCTCTCCCCTTCTCTCCCTCTCTCTCACACTCCTCTCCCTCTCTCTCACTTCTCTTCCTCTCTCTCACTCCTTCTCTCCCTCTCTCACATTCATTCTCTTCCTTCTCTCTCATTTCTCCTCTCCCCTCTCTCCTTCCTCCTCTCCCTCTCTCCTTCCTCCTCTCCCTCTCCCCTTCTCTCCCTCTCTCTCACACTCCTCTCCCTCTCTCTCACTTCTCTTCGTCTCTCTCACTCCTTCTCTCCCTCTCTCTCTCCTTCCTCCTCTGCCTCTCTCCTTCCTCCTCTGCCTCTCTCCTTCCTCCTCTCCCTCTCTCCTTCCCCCTCCCTCTCTCCTTCCCCCTCTCCCTCACTCTTTCCCTTCCTCTTTATTTCACTCTCTCCTTCATCCTCTCCCTCCCCTCCTCTCTCCTTCCTCCCCCTCTCCTTCTCTCTCTCTCCTCTCTCTCTCCTTCCTCCTCTCCCTCTCTCTCC
This sequence comes from Ascaphus truei, assembly GCF_040206685.1. Taxonomy (NCBI): domain Eukaryota; kingdom Metazoa; phylum Chordata; class Amphibia; order Anura; family Ascaphidae; genus Ascaphus; species Ascaphus truei. Next base: position 32,047,159 of record NC_134500.1, read on the forward strand.
TTCCTCCTACTCTCCCTCTCGTGCTCCTTCTCTCCCTCTTTCTTTCACTCTGTCTCACCCCTCCTCTCCTCTCTCCTTCCTCCTCCTCTCCTTCTCTCTCTCCTCTCTCTCCGTCCTCCTCTCCCTCTCTCACCTTCATTCTCTTCCTTCACTCTCCTTCCTCCTCTCCCTCTCTCCTTCCTCCTATCCCTCTCTCTCCTTCCTCCTCTCCCTCTTTCTTTCACTCTCTGTCTCACCCCCTCCTCTCCTCTCTCTCCTTCCTCCTCCTCCTCTCCTTCTCACTCTCTCCATCCTCCTCTCCCTCTCTCACCTTCATTCTCTTCCTTCTCTCTCCTTCCTCCTCTCCCTCTCTCCCTTCCTCCTATCCCTCTCTCTCCTTCCTCCTCTCCCTCTTTCCTTTCGCCTCTCCCTCTCTCCCTCTCTGTCCTTCCTCCTCTCCCTCTCTCACTCCTTCCTCCTCTCCCTCTCTCTCGCTCCTTCTCTCTCTCTCTCCTTCCTTCTCCCCCTCTTTCTCTCCCTCTCTCTCCTTCCTTATCTCCCTCTCTCACTCCTCTTTCTCCCTCTCTCTCCTTCCTCCTCCTCTCCCTCTCCTTCCTCCTCCTCCTCTCCCTCCTCTCTCTCCTTCCTCCTCTCCCTCTCTCTCCTTCCTCCTCCTATCCCTCTCTCGTGCTCCATCTCCCCCTCTCTCCGTCCTCCTCTCCCTCTCTCACATTCATTCTCTTCCTTCTCTCTCCTTCCTTCTCTCCCTCTCTCTCCCTCTCTCCTTCCTCCTCTCCCTCTCTCCTTCCTCCTCTCCTTCCTCCCCCTCTCCTTCTCTCTCTCTCCTTCCTCCTATCCCTCTCTCTCCTTCCTCCTATCCCTCTCTCTCCTTCCTCCTCTCCCTCTCTCTCCTTCCTCATCCCCCTCTCTCCTTCCTCCTCTCCCTGTCTCTCCTTCCTCCTCTCCCTGTCTCTCCTTCCTCCTCTCCCTGTCTCTCCTTCCTCCTCTCCCTCTCTCTCCTTCCTCCTCTCCCTCTCTCTCCTTCCTCCTCTCCTCTCTCTCCTTCCTCCTCTCCCTCTCTCTCCTTCCTCCTCTCCCTCTCTCTCCTTCCTCCTCTCCCTGTCTCTCTTTCCTCCTCTCCCTGTCTCTCCTTCCTTCTCTCCTTCCTCCTCTCCCTGTCTCCTTCCTCCTCTCCCTGTCTCCTTCCTCCTCTCCCTCTCTCTCCTTCCTCCTCTCCCTGTCTCTCTTTCCTCATCCCCCTCTCTCCTTCCTCCTCTCCTTGTCTACCTTCCTCCTCTCCCTCTCTCCTTCCTCCTCTCCCTCTCTCCTTCCTCCTCTCCCTGTCTCCTTCCTCCTCTCCCTCTCTCTCCTTCCTCCTCTCCCTGTCTCTCTTTCCTCATCCCCCTCTCTCCTTCCTCCTCTCCTTGTCTCTCCTTCCTCCTCTCCCTCTCTCCTTCCTCATCTCTCTCTTTATTCCTCCTCCTCTCCCCTCTCTCTCCTTCCTCCTCTCCTTGTCTCTCCATCCTCCTCTCCCTGTCTCTCCTTCCTCCTCTCCTCTCTCTCCTCCCTCCTCTCCCTGTCTCTCCTTCCTCCTCTCCCTGTCTCTCCTTCCTCCTCTCCCTCATTCTCCTTCCTCCTCTCCCTGTCTCTTTCCTCCTCTCCCTGTCTCTCCTTCCTCCTCTCACTCCTCCTCTCTCTCCTTCCTCCTCTCACTCCTCCTCTCCCTCTCTCTCCTTCCTCATGTCCCTCTCTCCTTCCTCCTCTCCCCTCTGTCCTTCCTCCTGTCCTTCCTCCTCTCCCTCTCTCCTTCCTCCTATCCCTGTCTCCTTCCTCCTCTCCCTGTCCTCTCCTTCCTCCTCTCCCTGTCTCTCCTTCCTCCCTCTCCCTCTCTCTCCTTCCTCCTCTCCCTATCTCCTTCCTCCTCTCCCTCTCTCTCCTTCCTCCTCTCTCCTTCCTCTCTCCCTCCTCCTCTCCCTCTCTCTCCTTCCTCCTCTCCCTCTCTCTCCTTCCTCCTCTCCCTCTCTCTCCTTCCTCCTCTCCCTCTCTCTCCTTCCTCCTCTCCCTCTCTCTCCTTCCTCCTCTCCCTCTCTCTCCTTCCTCCTCTCCCTCTCTCTCCTTCCTCCTCGCCCTCTCTCTCCTTCCTCATCCCCCTCTCTCCTTCCTCCTCTCCCCGTCTCTCCTTCCTCCTCTCCCCGTCTCTCCTTCCTCCTCCTCCCTGTCCTCTCCTTCCTCCTCTCCCTCTCTCTCCTTCCTCCTCTCCCTGTCTCTCTTTCCTCCTCTCCCTGTCTCTCCTTCCTTCTCTCCTTCCTCCTCTCCCTCTCTCCTTCCTCCTCTCCCTCTCTCCTTCCTCCTCTCCCTGTCTCCTTCCTCCTCTCCCTGTCTCTCCTTCCTCCTCTCCCTATCCTTCCTTCTCTCCTTCCTCCTCTCCCTCTCTCCTTCCTCCTCTCCCTCTCTCCTTCCTCCTCTCCCTCTCTCCTTCTCCTCTCCCTGTCTCCTTCCTCCTCTCCCTCTCTCTCCTTCCTCCTCTCCCTGTCTCTCTTTCCTCATCCCCCTCTCTCCTTCCTCCTCTCCTTGTCTCTCCTTCCTCCTCTCCCTCTCTCCTTCCTCATCTCTCTCTTTATTCTTCCTCCTCTCCCTCTCTCTCCTTCCTCCTCTCCCTGTCTCTCTTTCCTCCTCTCCCTGTCTCTCCTTCCTTCTCTCCTTCCTCCTCTCCCTCTCTCCATCCTCCTCTCCCTGTCTCTCCTTCCTCCTCTCCCTCTCTCTCCTCCCTCCTCTCCCTGTCTCTCCTTCCTCCTCTCCCTGTCTCTCCTTCCTCCTCTCCCTCTATCTCCTACCTCCTCTCCCTGTCTCTTTCCTCCTCTCCCTGTCTCTCCTTCCTCCTCTCACTCCTCCTCTCTCTCCTTCCTCCTCTCACGCCTCCTCTCCCTCTCTCTCCTTCTCATGTCCCTCTCTCCTTCCTCCTCTCCCTCTGTCCTTCCTCCTGTCCTTCCTCCTCTCCCTCTCTCCTTCCTCCTATCCCTGTCTCCTTCCTCCTCTCCCTCTCTCTCCTTCCTCCTCTCCGTCTCTCCTTCCCCCTCTCCCTCTCTCTCTTCCTCCTCTCCCTATCTCCTTCCTCCTCTCCCTCTCTCTCCTTCCTCCTCTCTCCTTCCTCCTCTCCTCCTCCTCTCCCTCTCTCTCCTTCCTCCTCTCCCTCTCTCTCCTTCCTCCTCGCCCTCTCTCTCCTTCCTCCTCGCCCTCTCTCTCCTTCCTCCTCGCCCTCTCTCTCCTTCCTCCTCGCCCTCTCTCTCCTTCCTCCTCGCCCTCTCTCTCCTTCCTCTCTCTCCTTCCTCTTCTCTCCTTCCTCCTCTCCCTCTCTCTCCTTCCTCCTCGCCCTGTCTCTCCTTCCTCCTCGCCCTGTCTCTCCTTCCTCCTCGCCCTGTCTCTCCTTCCTCTCTCTCCTTCCTCCTCTCCCTCTCTCTCTCCTTCCTCCTCTCCCTCTCTCTCCTTCCTCGTCTCCCTCTCTTTCCTTTCGCCTTTCCCTCTCTCCCTCTCTGTCCTTCCTCCTCGCCCTCTCTCTCCTTCCTCCTCCTCTCTCTCCTCCCTCCTCTCCCTCTCTCCTTCCTCCTCTCCCTCTCTCCTTCTCCTCTCCCTCTCTCCTTCCTCCTCCCCCTCTCTCCGCTTCCTCCTCTCCCTCTCTCTCCATCCTCCTCGCCCTCTCTCTCCTTCCTCCTCTCCCTCTCCCCTTCTCTCCCTCTCTCTCACACTCCTCTCCCTCTCTCTCACTTCTCTTCCTCTCTCTCCCTCCTCTCCCTCTCTCACATTCATTCTCTTCCTTCTCTCTCATTTCTCCTCTCCCTCTCTCCTTCCTCCTCTCCCTCTCTCCTTCCTCCTCTCCCTCTCCCCTTCTCTCCCTCTCTCTCACACTCCTCTCCCTCTCTCTCACTTCTCTTCCTCTCTCTCACTCCTTCTCTCCCTCTCTCTCTCCTTCCTCCTCTGCCTCTCTCCTTCCTCCTCTGCCTCTCTCCTTCCTCCTCTCCCTCTCTCCTTCCCCCTCTCCCTCTCTCCTTCCCCCTCTCCCTCACTCTTTCCCTTCCTCTTTATTTCACTCTCTCCTTCATCCTCTCCCTCCCCTCCTCTCTCCTTCCTCCCCCTCTCCTTCTCTCTCTCTCCTCTCTCTCTCCTTCCTCCTCTCCCTCTCTCTCCTTCCTCCTCCTCTCCCTCTCGTGCTCCTTCTCTCCCTCTTTCTTTCACTCTGTCTCACCCCTCCTCTCCTCTCTCCTTCCTCTCCTCTCCTTCTCTCTCTCCTCTCTCTCCGTCCTCCTCTCCTCTCTCACCTTCATTCTCTTCCTTCACTCTCCTTCCTCCTCTCCCTCTCTCCTTCCTCCTATCCCTCTCTCTCCTTCCTCCTCTCCCTCTTTCTTTCACTCTCTGTCTCACCCCTCCTCTCCTCTCTCTCCTTCCTCCTCCTCCTCTCCTTCTCTCTCTCTCCATCCTCCTCTCCCTCTCTCACCTTCATTCTCTTCCTTCTCTCTCCTTCCTCCTCTCCCTCTCTCCTTCCTCCTATCCCTCTCTCTCCTTCCTCCTCTCCCTCTTTCCTTTCGCCTTTCCCTCTCTCCCTCTCTGTCCTTCCTCCTCTCCCTCTCTCACTCCTTCCTCCTCTCCCTCTCTCTCGCTCCTTCTCTCTCTCTCTCCTTCCTTCTCCCCCTCTTTCTCTCCTCTCTCTCCTTCCTTATCTCTCTCTCTTCCTCCTTCCTCCTCTCCTCCTCTCCTCCTCTCCTCCTCTCCCTCCTCTCTCTCCTTCTCCTCTCCCTCTCTCCTTCCTCCTCCTATCCCTCTCTCGTGCTCCATCTCCCCTCTCTCCGTCCTCCTCTCCCTCTCTCACATTCATTCTCTTCCTTCTCTCTCCTTTCTTCTCTCTCTCTCTCTCCCTCTCTCCTTCCTCCTCTCCCTCTCTCCTTCCTCCTCTCCTTCCTCCCCCTCTCCTTCTCTCTCTCTCCTTCCTCCTCTCCCTCTCTCTCCTTCCTCCTCCTCCTCCCTCTCGTGCTCCTTCTCTCCCTCTTTCTTTCACTCTCTGTCTCACCCCTCCTCTCCTTTCTCCTTCCTCCTCTCCTTCTCTCTCTCCTCTCCTCTCTCTCCGTCCTCCTCTCCCTCTCTCACCTTCATTCTCTTCCTTCACTCTCCTTCCTCCTCTCCCTCTCTCCTTCCTCCTATCCCTCTCTCTCCTTCTTCCTCTCCCTCTTTCTTTCACTCTCTGTCTCACCCCTCCTCTCCTCTCTCTCCCTTCCTCCTACTCCTCTCCTTCTCTCTCTCTCCGTCCTCCTCTCCCTCTCTCACCTTCATTCTCTCCTTCTCTCTCCTTCCTCCTCTCCCTCTCTCCTTCCTCCTATCCCTCTCTCTCCTTCCTCCTATCCCTCTCTCTCCTTCCTCCTCTCCCTCTTTCCTTTCGCCTCTCCCTCTCTCCCTCTCTGTCCTTCCTCCTCTCCCTCTCTCACTCCTTCCTCCTCTCCCTCTCTCTCGCTCCTTCTCTCTCTCTCTCCTTCTTCTCCCCCCTCTTTCTCTCCCTCTCTCTCCTTCCTTCTCTCCCTCTCTCACTCCTTTCTCCCTCTCTCTCCTTCCTCCTCTCCCTCTCTCTCCTTCTTCCTCCTATCCCTCTCTCGTGCTCCATCTCCCCTCCCTCCGTCCTCCCTTCCTCTCTCACATTCATTCTCTTCCTTCTCTCCTCATTTCTCCTCTCCCTCTCTCCTTCCTCCTCTCCCTCTCTCCTTCCTCCTCTCCCTCTCTTTCCTTTCGCCTCACCCTCTCTGTCCCTTCCTTCTCTCCCTCTCTCACTCCCTCCTCTCCCCTCTCTCTCGCTCCTATCTCTCTCTCTCTCTCTCCTTCATTCTCCCTCTTTCTCTCCTTCTCTATCTCCTTCCTTCTCTCCCTATCTCTCTCCTCTTTCTTTCTCCCTCTCTCACTCCTTCTCTCTCTCATTTCTCCTGTCCCTCTATCCCTCTCTGTCTTCATCCTCTCCCTCTCTCACTTCTTCCTCCTCTCCCTCTCTCTTTGCTCCTCCCTCTCTCCTTCCTTCTCTCCCTAGCGCTCTCCTTCTCTCTCCCTCTCTCACTCCTCTTTCATCCTCTCCTTCTCCTCTCCCTATCTCTCCTTCCTCTTCTACCTGTCTCTCCTTCCTCCTCTCCCTGTCTCTCCTTCCTCCTCTCTTTCTCTCTCCTTCCTCCTCCTCCTCTCTCTCTCTCCCCATATCTCCCTCTCCTTCTCTCTCCTTCCTTCTCTCTCTCTCTCTCCTTTCTCCTCTCCCTCTCTCTCACTCCTTGTCTCTCTCCTTCCTTCTCTCTCACTCCCTCTCTCTCCTTCTTTTTCTCCCTCTCACTCCTTCTCTCTTCTTCCCCTCTCCATCTCTCTCCTTCCTTCTCTCTCTCTCCTTCCTTCTCTCCCTATCTCTCTCCTTCTCTTTCTCCCTTTCTCACTCCTCCTCTCTCCTTTCTCCTGTCCCTCTCTCTCTCTGTCCTTCATCTTCTCCCTCTCTCACTCTTCCTCCTCTCCCTCTCTCGCTCCTTCTCTCTCTCTCGCTCCTTCTCTCTCTCTCTCCTTCCTTCTCCCCTCTTTCCTCTCCCTCTCTCTCCTTTCTCTCCCTCTCTCTCCTTCCTCCTCTCCCCCTCTCTCCTTCCTCCTCTCCCTATCTCCTTTCGCCTCTCCCTCTCTGTCCTTCCTTCTCTCCCTCTCTCACTCCTTCCTCCTCTCCCTCTTTCTCGCTCCTCTCTCTCTCTCTCTCGCTTCTCTCTCTCCTTCCTTCTCCCTCTTTCTCTCCTTCCTTCTCTTCTATCCCCTCTCCTTCTCTTTCTCCCTCTCTCACTCCTTGTCTCTCTCATTTTCTCCTGTCCCTCTCTCCCTTTGTCCTTCATCACTCTCCCTCTCTCACTTCTTCCTCCTCTCCCTCTCTTGCTCCTTCTCTCTCTCTCTCCTTCCTCCTCTCCCTAGCTCTCTCCTCTCTCGCTCCTCTTTCTTCCTCTCCTTCCTCCTCTCCCTATTTCTCCTTCCGCCTCTCCCTCTCTCTCCTTTCTCCTCTCCCTCCTCTCCCTGTCTCTCCTTCCTCCTCTCCCTCCCCCTCTCTCTCTCTTCCCCCATATCTCTCTCCTTCCTTCTCTCTCCATTTTCTCTCCTTCCTCCTCTCCCTCTCTCACTCCTTGTCTCTCTCCTTTCTTCTCTCTCACTCCCTCTCTCTCCTATATCTCTCCCTATCTCTCTCCTTCCTCCTCTCCACCTCTCTCCTTCCTTCTCTCTCTCTCCTTACTTCTCTCTCTCTCACTCCTTCTTTCTCTCCTTCCTTCTCTCCCTCTCCTTTCTCCTCTTACTCTCTACTCCTCTCTCTCCTTCACTCTCTCTCTCTCCTTCCTTCTCTCCCTGTCTCTCCTTCCTCCTCCTCTCTCCCCCCCTCTCTCTCTCCCCATATCTCCCTCTCTTCCATTCTCTCTCTCCATTTCTCTCCATCCTCCTCTAACTCTCTCACTCCTTGTCTCTCTCCTTCCTTCTCTCTCACTCCTTCTCTCTCCTATATCTCTCCCTATCTCTCTCCTTTTTTTCCCCCTCTTTCACTCCTTCTCTCTCTCCTTCCTCCTCTCCATCTCTCTCCTTCCTTCTCTCTCTCCTTCCTTCTCTCTCTCTCCTTCCTTCTCTCTCCTTCCTACTCTCCCTCTTTTCTGAAGCCAGGGTCACGTTTGGTATGAATGGCTCCCGATAGCATTAACACAGTTCTCTTTTAAATCACTCCAAGTCTTGTAATATTTCCTCAACTTTTTTGGGAAAGGCAGTAGGATACAGATACTTGTGGATGGTGTGTAGTGGTGATTATTAGTTAGGAACCGGTAAAAAGAGCTGGCCTCACCAAGGGGGATAAACAGAGAAGGGGTTCTTTACTCACTGTCTCCAGGGTGGAAAAGGAAGTGAAGTGCAGTATGGGTAAAGGAATAGTCTAGGGGCAGACCATGTCTGAACAAACAGGAAGGGGGGCAGACTAGCCCATTCTGGTGAGGATATCAGAAACTGCAGTAGCAGCTCACTGATTCCATGCTCGGAGGCAAGGAATGCAACATTGTTGCAAGCTACACAGGCACAGTATGTGTCTGCAGACTCCATGCAGCTGGGAATAAGATCTGACAGGCAGAAGCTGCAAAGGAGAGAGGGGGGTGAGTCAGAAATGTGGTTCTTGTTCCATAACACTCCCCGTCTGGTATCTGTAGATACCACTATATAACAGACTATGTGAAACATATGTGCAATGCATAACAAAAATAACATCACAATAATGCAAAGTTCATGTCCACATAACGAGGTGATACCGGCCGGCACGACTGGCGTGGAAATCCCTTGACAAAGTCTTTTAGCAAGAGATGTTGGGTGGATGAACCGCTCCAGGTTTGCTGGTTTCACCACAATGTCTTTCTGTGAAAGTCTCTGGCACTGTTTCCTTTCAACTTTGTGAGAGAACAGTCGCTTTGACTCTGTAGTTTTCTCTACAGAGTGCATCACCTCGTGGATGTGCCAGTCATGGTGGTTTGTCATCCTATCACCTAGCGTTTGGCGGGAGGAGATGGCTTTTAGTTCCTCGCGGAAGCGGATTACTGTCCCTGGAAGACTGGTTGTCGAATGTAGTCCAGTAAAGGGGCGTCGTTCAGGGAGACTCCCTGAAGCTGAGCGCTGGGGTTGAACATTGCCCGGATTTGGTCGGGTTCCTGAGGGTGGTAGGCCCCAGGTGACTGGAGGTACAGACATTCTCCGCCTTCCTCCATTAGAGGTGCTGGCTTTGCGTGGCCGGTAAAGAATATCTTCTGGATGAAGACCACAAAGTTGTTTTTGGTCTCTGGTTCCCTTTGTAGGCCGCAGAGGTGCGAGGTGAACCTAGAGATGGCATGTTCTCCATTGTTTGGGAAGCGCCTCCTTGGTGTACGGAATGGTAGCGGAGTCACCCGACTGCCTAGTCCGTCTTTAGAGAGCTCCTTGACAGTTAACCTCGGGAATCCTCTATCTTCCCTCGATGGTGTTTGTTTGTCGTCCCTTGTTGTTTGGAACGCTGTGCATCGTAGGTCATCGGTACATTTCTCTTGCACGAGAACATCTCCACGTAGTTTGGTGAAACGCTTTTGTGTCTCTCTGTTGACTACCATCGGGAGGTTATTGTCTCCCTGGACGTGACGAAGAACAGTCTCTTTTGCCCTAGTGAATCCCTTTATGAAATGTCTCTGTGGCTGTCTCTTTTTTTAGACGTGTGAGAGGACAGTCCTTTTGACACTGTGGCTTCACCTGTAGGGCGCAATCTTTTGCGGCTACCCAGCCGTGGCAGCTGGCTGCTTTGTCGCTTGACACTCTGTGGAGAGGAACAACTGTACGCCTTAGTCGTGCCATTGCTCGCGAGAGGACTGTTTGATTGTTTATTGCCATTTGGGCGATCCCTTCGTCGGTTACCTTTGGGAGGTCACTTCCTCCCCTTGGTGGAGTCGACTCATCGTCCTTAGCTGTCTGGACTGCTGAGCATCCTAAGCCATTGTCACATCCGATCGACGTGAGGATGTCTTTGTTGGCCTCAGGGGTATGACCTTGTCTTTTCTCTTCACTTGGCCCTTCGGTCACTTGGAGATGGCCAAGACATGGTTCAGAGAGAGATGTGTGTCCACATTCTGTCACCACCGTCCTATGGGAATCAACGTAGTCTTGCCCGTGCTCTTTGTTGGTGCACGCGTTGCCCACTATCACCCATCCTAGGTCAAGTCTTTGGGCGTATGGTGCGTTGTGGGGTCCGTTATGCTGTTTACGGACTTTGTGTACCCTCATGATGTCCCTACAGAGCAGCAGCAGGATCTTGGCGTCTTGTTCCACCGGCCGGATGTGGTTGGCTATTCCTTTGAGGTGGGGGTAATGGAGTGCCACGTCTGGTGTGGGTATCTCGTCCCTGTTTGTGGCCATGTGGTTGCACTCGATGAGTGTGGGAAGGGGCATGTTCACTTTGCCGTCTATTGAGCATATGGTGTAGCCATTCACTCTTCTCCCTGTGGTCTCCATTTGCCCTGCGCACGTTCTGAGAGTGTAAGGAGAAGCACCATCTTGTATGTTAAACATGTCGAAGAACTCTGATCTAACCAGTGATCGGTTGCTCTGGTCGTCGAGGATTGCGTACATCCGAATAGCCTTCTCAGGTTGTCCCTGGGGGTGCACTGCGACAAGGCATATTTTAGAGCAGGACATTTTGTCACCTTCTTTTCCGCAAACCTCAGTGCGCTGAGATGTGATGGATGTTGACTCTCCTTCTTCTTCCTCCCCGCCATGCTCCGCTACGGAGGATGGGTTCTTGAGTTGGTGGAGTGTCATCGCCTCTGGGTGTAACGCTGTCACGTGCTTGTCACTTTCGCACACTGTGCATTTGCTCTCTTCCTTACAGTCCCTGGCTAGGTGAGTCGTGGAACCGCAGCACTTGAAGCAAACCCCGAATTCTCCAAGTAACCTCTTGCGTTCCTCTAGGGACTTCATCCTGAACCCAAAGCACTTGTTGAGTGGGTGTGGCTTCTTGTGTATGGGACATTCCCTGTTTGGGTCCCTTGGTTCCTTGTCTCCGGCGACCGACTGATCGGGAGTAGTTTGGGTCGTGGGAGGCACGTCCGTCCTGCGGGCCGAGATGGGTGTTTGGGGGTTACCATATCTCGTCGCTGGTCTCTCGTTCTTCAGGCTGCTTGCACTGTATGTGGTTTGCGCACCTAAGATGAAACTGGGATCGTTCCTTGTCCTTGCCGCTTCGCGGATGAAGCTCACGAAGAATGAGAATGGGGGGAAGGCGACTTGCTTCTCCCTTTTGTATTTGGAGCCTTGTGAGATCCATTTTTCTTGGAGGTTGTAGGGTAGCTTCTCCAGGATGGGTCTCACTCCACGAGCTGAGTCTAGGGCGTTGAGACCTATCAAGGAATGGTCTTTCCTCACGGACTCCATTTCTTGCAGCAGGTCCCCGAGCTCTTGTAACTTCGAGTAGTCTTTAGTTGTGATCTTGGGGAAGCTCTCGATTCTTTTGAAGAGTGAATCCTCGACTGCTTCGGGGCTGCCATAGGACTCTTCTAGCCTTTTCCACACTAGGTCAAGACCTACTTGGGGTTGGTGTGCGTTTGCCGCCCGAAGTCTCTGCGCTTGCTCCCTGGATACGTTCCCCAGGAACTTGACTAACAGGTTGAGCTCTTCCCTTGCTGAGAAGTCCAAGCTGTCTATTGCGTCTTTGAACGTGAACTTCCACGTCTGGTAGTTCTCAGGGCGGTCGTCGAAGCTGATGAGTCCTGCGTGCACCAAGTCGCGCCGGATCATGTACTTGGCTATGTCTGTCAGACCTGAGACATCGGCGCGTTTGTCCCGTTCTGAGGTAGTTGCTGGGAGGGTCTGTGCGGTCTCCTCTTCCTTGGCGTGGACGTGTGATGACTGCTGGCCAGTGTGAGGGGCTGTTTTCTCCCGCGTGGGTGTACCTGGATTGCGAGCCTGTGGTGCTTCCGTGTGCGCGCTGGCATGTGGATCACTATTGTGGCTTTGGCTATCCCAGGCAGCATGTGCCATTGCAGGAACGGCATCTTCTCCTCGTGGGCCTAGCAAGTCTTCGTTGTCTGTGGAGTCGCTCCATCCGTGTTGGGATGGTGCACTGGTGTTTGCACTGAAGAGGCTCCTTACGTAGTCTTCGGTGCGTTGGGCTGGATCATCTGAGGCAATCCGTCTGTACGGTTGCTCCCCGCCGTCCTGTTGCGCGGCTGCTTCTAGGACTTCAGCTTGGGCTATGGCGGCGGCGGCTTCCTTCTCTTGATTAAGCGCCTCTAGTTCCGCATCAAATTCGGCTTTCCTACGCGCAGTGGCTGCGGCAGTAGCGGCAGTGGCGGCGGTAGCAGTGGCGGCAGTAGCGGCAGCAGTGGCGGCAGCGGCGGCGGCTGTCTGTTCCTCCTCTATGCGCGCTCTTCCTGCTCTTATGGCTGCCTCTCTGCGACTATATTCGGCCCTGGCACGTGCGGCCTCTGCGGTGGCTCGCGCCTTAATAGCGTTTGCGCTTGCGCTGGACACGTTGGATTTCGCTGATTTTGCAGACCTTGATGAGTGCCTTGAGGTGCTGGAGCGCTGCGACGCGGTCTCCAGGATGAGCTCTTTTCTCACGCTTTGCGCGTCTGTGATAGCGGTCCGCACGCGGCTGTCACGTGTAAGGTTAATGTCATTTTGTAAGTCTCTTTCTTGCAGGCTTTCGGTGGTGTTGGCCCTGGTCAGGTAAGTAATGTATGCTTCTGACAGTTCTTGATAACGTGAGTAATGGGTCCTTAATTGCGTTATTGCCTGCTCGAGCTATTGCGCATAGTTGCCAACGCTACTAACGTTGCGTATTCCCAGTGTGGTTGTGCTCCAGGCCAACTCTAATTTAGCGCGGTGCGCTTCAATGTCAGACTCATATTTTTTGCGGCCCTTTTGTGTCAGTGTGACTGTCCGTTTGGGCCTTGCGCCTGCCTGCGCCTGTTGCAGATGCGCAGCGGTCTCTGTGTCTGAGAGATCGCTCTCCTGCGTGATGTCTGGTGAGGCTCTGAGTTCTGCCATGCTGTAGGTGTGTGTAGGCTTTTGCCAGTGCGTGTGGCGTGCGGTCTTTTTACCTTGTCAGCGATGGGCGTCTGTCCAGATGGTGCCAAGCTGTGTCCTGCAGCGTGCAGCGGGGGGGTTGCTGTACTTACAGGTGTCCGTTGGCTCTGACCCGTGTCCTGGCGGGTGTCCGGTGGCGTGGCCCTTGATGGCGCTGGCCGTGGGAACGTGCGCTGGGGTAGGTCGGAAGGTGGCTCCTCACTGTGGGGCTGAGCAGCGGGTGGACTCAGACAGAGAAAAAAAGGCAGTTAGGTATTGTGAGAGAAGCACTGTTTGTTGCAAGGCTGCTGTGCGGTTTGAGCTACTGCTTGTCTGTTAAGGCTGCAGGCTGCTGTGCAGTTTGAGCTACTTGCTGTTTTCAGTCTGCAGGGAGTGCTCTGTGTACTATTAGCAAAGTAAGGCTGCTCACTGTCTTTGCATAAAGCTGTGGTTGTTTGCTGTGTAGAGGCTGGTGGCTCTGTGTAGCAACGTGCTTGTGCAATGTGGTGAGAGACTGCTGTTTATTTGCTATGTAAGCTGCTTGCTTGTTTCTTTAGCATAAAGGCTGTGGGTAGCAGCTCCTCAGTGTGTATTCCCAAGGCACACAGTCCTCTTTTTACTTTTCTGAAGCCAGGGTCACGTTTGGTATGAATGGCTCCCGATAGCATTAACACAGTTCCCTTTAAAATCACTCCAAGTCCTGTAATATTTCCTCCACTTTATTGGGAAAGGCAGCAGGGTACAGATACTTGTGGATGGTGTGTAGTGGTGATTATTAGTTAGGAACCGGTAAAAAGAGATGGCCTCACCAAGGGGGATAAACAGAGAAGGGGTTCTTTACTCACTGTCTCCAGGGTGGAAAAGGAAGTGAAGTGCAGTATGGGTAAAGGAATAGTCTAGGGGCAGACCATGTCTGAACAAACAGGAGTGGGGGCAGACTAGCGCATTCTGGTGAGGATCTCAGAAACTGCTGTAGCAGCTCACTGATTCCATGCTCGGAGGCAAGGAATGCAACATTGTTGCAAGCCACACAGGCACAGTGTGTGTCTGCAGACTCCATGCAGCTGGGAATAAGATCTGACATACTGGACACCTAACAAGCTCCTATTGAACCCCCAAAATGACCACAACATATATATAAGCATATGAGTGTCACAGAGGAGTGCTACTGAGCATGGCAATATATATTTTAAAACCAGAGACAGAACATAAAACACAGACAAAGCTCAGTTTTTAGCACATCCAGTGAGACTCATACACGGTACAGTGCCTAAATATATATGTATAAATATCTAATAAGTAAAATGGTCTTTTAGTTTGACATTTTTGGCCAAAATTGTTGTAAGCCCCTGAGCCAGCGCCAAGGCAGACCACATATCAGGGGTCCCTAACGCTAATATAAATTCTTAATAACCTGCATAGCATCTTCCACTCAGGGGAACTTGCCTGCTTGCAGTTTGGCTGTGACATCTCTAATACAGAGTGCTTTTCCTGGTAATGTACAGGTTAATAAAAGCTTCAGTCAGACTTAGAACTTTGCAACTAATATTGACAGATTTACTATAAATCATTCTTCCTGTTATTACACAGGTTATTAAGAATTTATATTAGCGTTAGGGACCCCTGATATGTGGTCTGCCTTGGCGCTGGCTCAGGGGCTTACAACAATTTTGGCCAAAAATGTCAAACTAAAAGACCATTTTACTTATTAGATATTTATACATATATATTTAGGCACTGTACCATGTATGAGTCTCACTGGATGTGCTAAAAACTGAGCTTTGTCTGTGTTTTATGTTCTGTCTCTGGTTTTAAAATAAGATCTGACAGGCAGAAGCTGCAAAGGAGAGAGGTGGGTGAGTCAGAAATGTGGTTCTTGTTCCATAACACCCTCTCTCCTTCCTCCTCTCCATCTCTCACTCCTTCTTTCTCTCCTTCTTCCTTTCCCCCTCTCTCCTTCCTTCTCTCCCTCTCCTTTCTCCTCTTACTCTCTACTCCTCTCTCTCGTTCCTTCTCTTCATCTCTCTCCTCCCTCCTCTCCTCTCTCACTCCTTCTCTCTCTTCTTCCTCCTTGTGACAGTAGGGGTAGCCGGCCTCACATAATAAAGGTGAAGCCCGGCTGGCTGCCACTATACCGTGTGCAATGGCCGCCTCTATTCTGCAAGCCAGGGGTCATGTGTAAGATGATTTAGCCCAGATAGTGTCAACTCGGCCCTCTTTTCAAAGCACAACAAGTTCTGTTTCTTTTCTTTACTTTATTGAGGGAAAGCAGGATAAAAGACAGGCACTTGTGAAGAGATGTTGGTGTTTAAATAGTGTCTCTCTGTGGGTGCCTTGTAGATAAGAGCAGGTGAAAAGATAATCCTACCATACAGGAGGTTACAGCAGTGCTCACTCATCCAGATGTAATGGTGGAAAGGGAAATGAGGGGCAAGGGTCACACTAAAATGGAGTGAGACTGCACTACTGTCAGCAAAAAGACAGGGGAAAAATGGGAAAGTCCATTAACTGGAGGACTGGAGATGTTGCCAGAGCAACCAGGGGTGTGACATCTTGGAAGGAAAAAGGCTACTTAATGTATCCATTCCATCTGCACTGGGAGTAAACTGCAAGGAAAGTAAATCCACGTGCAGCTAGCAAGCAGAACTGCCAAGGGAGAGGGGGGCTGAACAGAAATGGCAGACAGGGGTATTTCTGTTCCATGACACTCCCCGCCTGGTATCTGGAGATACCACTATTTAAGGTGTATGTGGAACATATGTGCAATATAACATAACATAGCAACTTCATGTTCACATAACGATGGGATACCGGCCGGTACCACCAGCTTGACGTCCTTTGCCATCTTGGCAAGGTAGGTGGATGCACAGCTCTAGGTCAGCTTGATGCACCACAATGTCTCTCAGAGTCCATAGAACTGGTACTCGTCTTCGCTTGGAATGGTTCTGATTATAAGTCCCATGGGCCATTCGTTTCTTGCCACCTGTTTATCTTTCAACAGAACCACATCTCCCACTTGGATATCTGGTTTAACCATTTGCCATTTATGGCGTTCTTGGAGTGTCACCAGATACTCGCGTCACCAGCGATCCCAAAATGTGTTGGCCAAGCGCTGCACCTGTCTCCACTGTCGTTTGTACATATCCTTAGAGTGGAAGCCTTCGACTGGGGTGGGGATGTTCCCTACTTTCTGGGTTAGCAGCATTGCTGGTGTCAAAATACTTGGTGATTCTGGATCTGTTGACACTGGAATCAAAGGCCTAGCATTGATTATCGCTGATATTTCGGCCATAAATGTGGTTAACACTTCGTGGGTAAGTCGAGTTAAATCGGTTTTCAGCATCATAGAGTCCAAGATACGCCAGACTACCCCGATCATGTGTTCCCATGCTCCGCCCATGTGAGAGGAGTGAGGAGGGCTGAATGTCCACGTACCCCCTTGGTCACGCAGGTATCTCTGGATACTGTTGTCTCTATTATCTTTAGTGTTTACTTGTAATTCTTTACATGCTCCAACGAAATTGGTTCCACAATCGGAGCGTATTTGTTTAACTGGTCCCTTGCACTGTTTTCCTTCAACTTTGTGAGAAAACAGTCCCTTTGACTCTGTAGTTTTCTCTACAGAGTGCATCGCCTTGTGGGAGTGCCAGTTGTGGTAGTTTGTCATCCTATCACCTGGCGTTTGGCTGAAAGAGATGGCCTTTGGCTCTTTGCGGAAGCGGATCAACGCCCCTGGAAGATCGGTTGTCAGATCTAGTCCAGTGAGTAGTGCCCCGTTTGGAGAAGCTTCCTGGTGCTGAGCATTGGCGTTGAACGTTATCCAGATCTGGCTGGGTTTCTGACGGTGGTGGACACCAGATGATGGGAGGTGCCGGCATTTTTTACCTTCCTTCAGTGAAGGCGCTGGTTCTGCGTGTCTGCTAAGGAATCTCTTCCGCGTGGAGACCACAATTGGATTCTTGGTCTCCGGCTCTCTTTGTGGATTGCGGCGGAGCGAAGTGAGCCTAGGGATGGCAGGTTCTCTATTGTTCGGGAGGCGTCCTTTTGGTGAATGGAATGGTAGCGGAGTCACCCAACTGCTTAGTCCGTCTTTAGAGAGCTCCTTGACTGTTAACTTAGGGAATCCTCTATCTTCCCTTGATGGTGTTTGCTTGTCATCGTTCCTTGTTGTCTGGAACGCTGTACACCGTAGATCATTGGTGCATTCCTCTTGCACGAGCACATCTCCCCGTGGTTTGGTGAAACGCTTTTGTGTCTCTTTGTTAACTGCCATTGGGAGGTTATTTTCTCCCTGGATGTAACGAAGAACAGTTTCTTTTGCCCTAGTAAATTCCTTTATGAAATGTCTCTGTGGCTGTCTCCTTTTAGACGTGTGAGAGGACAGTCCTTTTGACACTGTGGCTTCACCTGTAGGGCGCAATCTTTTGCGGCTATGCCAGCCGTGGCAGCTGGCTGCTTTGTCACTTGATACTCTGTGGAGAGGAACAACTGTACGTCTTAGTCGTGCCATTGCTCGCGGGAGGATTGTCTGATTGTTTATTGCCTTTTGGATGTTCCCTTTGTCGGTCGCCTTTGGGAGGTTCTTTTCTTCCTTCGGTGGAATTGACTCATCATCCTTAGCTGTCTGGACTGCCGAGCATCCTGGGCCATTGTCGCATCCCCTCGATGTGAGGATGTCTTTGTTGATCTCAGGGGTATGACCTTGTCTTTTCTCTTCACTTGGCCCTTCGGTCACTTGGAGATGGCCAAGACATGGTTCAGAGAGAGATGTGTGTCTACATTCTGTCACCACCGTTCTGCGGGCATCAACGTAGTCTTGCCCATGCTCTTTGTTGGTGCACGCGTTGCCCACTATCACCCATCCTAGGTCAAGTCTTTGGGCATATGGCGCGTTGTGGGGTCCGTTATGCTGTTTACGGACTTTATGTACCCTCATGATGTCCCTACCGAGCAGCAGCAAGATCTTGGTGCCTTGTTCTACCAGCCGGATGTGGTTGGCTATTCCTTTGAGGTGGGGGTAATGGAGTGCCACATCTGGTGTGGGAATCTCGTCCCTGTTTGTGGCCATGTGGTTGCACTCGATGAGTGTGGGAAGGGGCATGTTCACTTTGCTGTCTATTGAGCATATGGTGTAGCCATTCACTCTTCTCCCTGTTGTCCCCATTCGCCCTGCGCACGTTCTGAGAGTGTAAGGAGAAGCACCGTCTTGTATGTTAAACATATCGAAGAACTCTGACCTGACCAGCGATCGGTTGCTCTGGTCGTCGAGGATTGCGTACATCCGAATGGCCTTCTCAGGTTGTCCCTGGGGGTGCACTGCGACAAGGCATATTTTGGAGCAGGACATTTTATCACCTTCTTTTCCGCAAACCTCAGTGCGCTGAGATGTGATGGATGTTGGCTCTCCTTCTATCTCCCCGCCATGCTCCGCTACGGAGGATGGGTTGTTGAGTTGGTGGAGTGTCAGCGCCTCTGGGTGTAACGATGTCATGTGCTTGTCGCTTTCGCACACTGTGCATTTGATCTCTTCTTTACAGTCTCTGGCTAGGTGAGTCGTGGAACCGCAGCACCTGAAGCAAACTCTAAATTCTCCAAGTAACTTCTTGCGTTCCTCTAGGGACTTCATCCTGAACCCAAAGCACTTGTTAAGTGGATGTGGCTTCTTGTGTATGGGACATT
This sequence comes from Ascaphus truei, assembly GCF_040206685.1. NCBI lineage: Eukaryota > Metazoa > Chordata > Amphibia > Anura > Ascaphidae > Ascaphus > Ascaphus truei. Next base: position 32,065,402 of record NC_134500.1, read on the forward strand.
CCCTGTTTGGGTCCCTCGGTTTCTCGTCTCCGGTGACCGGCTGATCGGGAGTAGTTTGGGTCGTGGGAGGCACGTCCGTCCTGTGGACCGAGATGGGTGTTTGAGTGTTACCGTATCTCGCCAGTGGTCTCTCATTCCTCGGGTGGCTGGCGCTGGATGTAGTCTGTGCCCCTAAGATGAAGCTGGGGTTGTTCCTCGTCCTTGCTGCTTCGCGAATGAAGCTCAAGAAAACTGTGAATGGGGGGTAGACAACTTGCTTCTCCCTTTTGTATTTGGAGTCTCGTGAGATCCATTTTTCTTGGAGGTTGAAGGGTAGCTTCTCCAGGATGGGTCTCACTCCACGAGCTGAGTCTAGGACGTTGAGACCTATTAAGGAATGGTCTTTCCTTGCGAACTCCAATTCTTGCAGCAGGTCCCCGAAGCTCTCGTAACTTTGAGTAGTCTTTGGTTGTGATCTTGGGGAAGCTGTCGACTCTTTTGAAGAGCGAATCCTCGATTGCTTCGGGGCTACCGTAGGACTCTTCTAGCCTTTCCCACACTAGGTCAAGACCTATTTGGGGTTGGTGCGCGTTTGCCGCCCGAAGTCTCTTCGCGTACTCTCTGGATTCGTTCCCCAGGAACTTGAATAGCAGGTTGAGCTCTTCCCTTGCTGAGAAGTCCAAGCTGTTGATTGCGTCTTTGAACGTGAACTTCCACGTCCGGTAGTTCTCAGGGCGGTCGTCGAAACTGGTGAGGCCTGCTTGCACCAGGTCACGCCGGATCATGTACTTGACTATGTCTGTCAGGCCTGAGGCTTCGGCGTGTTTGTCCCGTTCTGACGTAGTTGCTGGGAGGGTCTGTGCGGTCATCTCTTCCTTGGCGTGGATGCGTGACGACTGCTGGTCGGTGTGGGGGGCTATGTTTTCCCGTGTGGGTGTACCTGGATGACGAGCCTGTTGTAGTCCATCCGTGTGCGCACTGGCGGGTGGATCACTGTTGCGGCTGTGGCTATCCCAGGCAGCATGTACCACTGACGGAGCAGCGTCTTTTCCTCGTGGCCCCAGCAAATCTTCGGTGTCTGTAAAGTCACTCCCTCCGTGTTGAGATGGTGCGCTGGTGTTTACGCTGAAGAGGCTCCTTACGTAGTCTTCAGTGCGTTGGACTGGATCCTCTGAGGCTATCCGTCTGTACGGTTGCTCCCCGCCGTCCTGTCTCGCAGCTGCTTCTAAGACTTCGGCTTGGGCTATGGCGGCAGCGGCGTCCTCTTCTTTGCTTAGAGCTTCTAGATCCGCGTCTAATTCGGCCTTTCTGCGCGCAGCGGCGGCGGTAGCAGCAGCGGCGGCATTGGCAGCGGCGGCGGTACCAGCGGCATTGGCAGCGGGGGCCGTAGCAGCGGCGGCATTGACAGCGGCGGCGTTCTGCTCCTCCTCTTCTATGCGCGCTCTTTCTGCCCTTACGGCTTCCTCTCTTCGACCATATTTGGCCCTGGCACGTGCAGCCTCTGCGGAGGCTCGCGCCTTGGTAGCGCTTGCGCTAGCGCTGGACGCGTTAGATCGCGCTGATCTTGCTGATCTTGAAGAATGCCTGGATGTGCTTGAGCGCTGCGATGCGGTTTCCAGCAAAAGGTCTTTCCTCTTATTCTCGGCTTCCGTGATAGAGGTTCGCACGCGGCTGCCACGTGTCAAGTCAATGTTATGCTGTAAGTCCCTTTCATGCAGGCTTTCGCCGGTATTAGCCCTGGCCAGGTAAGTGACGTATGCCTCTAATAGCCCTTGGTAGCATAAAAGGGTCTATCTTTAATTGAGTTATTGCCTGCTCGAGCTGTTGTACAGAATTGCCAGCGGCGGCAACATTGCGTATTCCAAGTATGGTAGTGTTCCAGGCCAACTGTAATTTAGCGCGGTGCGCTTCAATGTCAGTCTCATATTTTTCGCGGGCCTTTTGTGTCAGTGTGACTGCTCGTTTGGGCCTTGCGCCCGCCTGCGCCTGTTGCAGTTGCGCAGCGGTCTCTGTGTCTGAGTGATCGCTTTCCTGCGTGATGTCTGGTGAGGCTCTGAGTTCTGCCATGCTGTAGGTGTGTGTAGGCCTTTAGCCAGTGCGTGTGGTATGCGGTCTTTTACCTGTGTCAGCGATGAGTGTCTGTCTCAGATGATGCCGAGCGGTGTCCTGCAGCGTGCAGCGTAGGGGTAGCTGTACTCACAGGTGTCCGGTGGCTCTAACCCGTGTCCTGGCGGGTGTCCGGTGGCGTGGCCCTTGATGGCGCTGGCCGTGGGGACGTGCGCAGGGTAAGGTGAGATGGTGGATCCTCACTATGGGGCTGTGCAGGGGGTGAACTCAGACAGAGAAAGGTAATTAGGTTAGTGTAAGGAGCACTGTTTGTCTGCAAAGCTGTTGCCTCGTGTGCAAGGTTGTTTGCTGGTTAAAGCTTGCTGCCCTGTCTGGAAGGCTGCTTGTGCAGAGTAAGCTGCTTGGTGCTTTTTTGTCTGCAGAGACTGCTCTGTTTTATCATGGAGTCTGGAGTAGCAGCTCCTGTAAGTGTCTGTAAGGCAGACGGTATCGTTTCACTATTCTGCAAGCCAGGGGTCATGTGTAAGATGATTTAGCCCAGATAGTGTCAACTCGGCCCTCTTTTCAAAGCACAACAAGTTCTGTTTCTTTTCTTTACTTTATTGAGGGAAAGCAGGATAAAAGACAGGCACTTGTGAAGAGATGTTGGTGTTTAAATAGTGTCTCTCTGTGGGTGCCTTGTAGTTAAGAGCAGGTGAAAAGATAATCCTACCATACAGGAGGTTACAGCAGTGCTCACTCATCCAGAGGTAATGGTGGAAAAGGAAATGAGGGGCAAGGGTCACACTAAAATGGAGTGAGACTGCACTACTGTCAGCAAAAAGACAGGGGAAAAATGGGAAAGTCCATTAACTGGAGGACTGGAGATGTTGCCAGAGCAACCAGGGGTGTGACAGCTTGGAAGGAAAAAGGCTACTTAATGTATCCATTCCATCTGCACTGGGAGTAAACTGCAAGGAAAGTAAATCCACGTGCAGCTAGCAAGCAGAACTGCCAAGGGAGAGGGGGGCTGAACAGAAAGGGCAGACAGGGGTATTTCTGTTTCATGACAGCCTCTGAGAGGCTCATTTTGGCCTGGATGTAATGTTTTGAGTAACCCCTTCCAGAAAAGAGCGAATCACTGTATGCTGTCTGGAAGGGGGAAACCTGTATGAATTGGAGACCGGGGATTGTATAATAAAGAAAGGCACTTTTTTTATTCCCCATGTTAGAGCATAGCATGTTCCCCATACAGTTTAGCAAGCCAGTACTGTAATTTGTGTTTTAGCATTTCTCTGTATGCAGACCCAGTAACTCATTTGAAAAAGTGGAAATCAAATATCCCTTATGGACAATTCCTGCGTATTAAGAGAAAGTGCACCAAAGAAGCAGACTGAAGAACAGGCTATTATATTAAAGAAAAAAATTGTGGATAAGGGTTATAGGACTGAAGATCTAGAACAAGCCCTAGGGAAAGAAAGAAATATGAACAGAAACACACTTGTGAATAATAAGGTAAAAAATAAAACAAAAGAAATAGAAAGCAAGACAATGTTTATCACGAAATACAACAGGTCGGCTAACACCATCAAAAAAATAGTTAACAGACACTGGGGGATCCTGCTGAATGATAATCTTCTAAAAAATAGACTAGAGGAAAGACCATCAATAATTTTTAGAAAAGCTAAATCACGGAAAAACATTATTGCACCTAGTATGCTACGTCGGAATAAAGATGGGACAAGAAGCATTTCTGGAATACGAGAAACCTGGCTTCCAGCACTCCCCGCGGGTTGCCACAAATGTGGAGGGAATAGATGTTTAACCTGTCACCATATCAGCAATAAAGTAAATACATTCACTTCCAAAATTATACAGGACAAGTTCCAAATAAAACAATTTATTAACTGTAACAGTACTCATGTTATATACCTTCTAGAGTGCCCCTGCGGGCGACAATACGTGGGGCGCACTAAGGGAAAGCTGAGGGAAAGACTCCTTGAGCACAAACGCAATATCACCAAGGGGTTCATGGGTCATGGTATATCCAGACATTTCACGTTGGAGCATGCACGGGATCCCCAAGGGTTAAAACTTTTGGGAATTGAGAGTGTCAGCATAGGTGCTATGAGAGGGGGTAGGTTCCCGAGGTTAAGACAGAGGGAATCTTACTGGATTTTCAAACTACACACCATGGCACCCGAAGGTTTGAATGAAGAGCTCGATTTACTGGCATGTCAATAACAATAGTAAAATAGGAGGGGCATCTAGCCCTATATCCGCTAGGATTTTAATGCAGGTAGCCCTATATCTGCTAGGATTTTAATGCAGGTAGCCCTATAGCAGTTAGGATTTTAATACATTTGTAATATGTATCATGTATAAAGTTGTTTGTTGGTCTATAGGATTGCACTATGTGATATCAATAAAATGTTTTAATTGACTGGGTGCAATGATAGGGACTGGAAAATTGGGACACTGCTCTTTTAATCTGTTTGTCTTGTCATAATCCCTATTGGATACTACTGAGCCATCAATACCTAAACTGGGTTAAACGGCTGGTAGTAATTTACTCATTAAGATCTTGGCCAATCAGCAAGATTCTAACTGAATTGATTGCAGACATTTAAGGTTTGCAGAGCACTGTTCCAAAATGATCCCCGAAGAAGGCGTAGGTACGCCGAAACGCGTTGGGTTATTGAATATTGATTTTTAATACACCAGAGGCTCTTCTAGTGGGTGGATGCCCGCTGAGAGTCAAGCTAAAGATTGTATAAACCAGGGACTCTAGCCTGTCTGACTGGGTGGACAGAACGAGGGGAGCTCCGAGCATCTGGTAGCCCGCCCCCTGACAACGGAAGTGCGTAGTGGTGTGGCAGGAGGGAGGAAGCTGACTCCCAGCAGGACGCCAGGTTACCAGCAGCCGAACCCCAGACAGCAGCGCGACACCCCCCGAGTGGGAACACCCGAGGGACGAGCGCAGCACAGGGAGAGGCAGTGGGAACACCCGAGGGACGAGCGCAGCACAGGAGAGGCAGTGGGAACACCCGAGGGACGAGCGCAGCACAGGGAGAGGCAGTGGGAACACCCGAGGGACGAGCGCAGCACAGGGAGAGGCAGTGGGAACACCCGAGGGACGAGCGCAGCACAGGGAGAGGCAGTGGGAACACCCGAGGGACGAGCGCAGCACAGGGAGAGGCAGTGGGAACACCCGAGGGACGAGCGCAGCACAGGGAGAGGCAGTTGGAGCACCCGAGGGACGAGCGCAGCACAGGGAGAGGCAGTGGGAACACCCGAGGGACGAGCGCAGCAAAGGGAGAGGCAGTGGCAGCAACATCGGTTCCTGAATCGGCTCCTGAGGGTACGTGCAGCACCATTGATTCGGGGGGGGACCTACCTTGTGCTACAGTGGACAGCCCAGGTTTGTAGCCACACCGGGCCATCTCCTCTCAACACCCACACAGGCAAAAGTTTTTTGGTTCTTTTATTCATCTTTAGTTATTTAGTATAACCTCATTGTTACATACTGTGCTGTCTCGTTAGTGTATAACAAACTTATTGCTGTTTGTTTATTCTTGTCCACCATTACATCTGCTGTTTACCATTAGCGCTCCTGTTTCTCTTTTTGTGTGTTCTGTTCTACATCCAGGATTGGTGATCCGTGGTTTTGTGGACTTCAATTTTTAAATTTTTTTCACATTTTTTCACATCTACATCAACTCATAGACATTCTACCTATTGCCCTGTTACATCTATGGACAGTGGACTTTATATATATATATAGACTCTTTGAACACCTACACATTGTTGTTTGTATTTTTACTACTACACATTGTGCCACGGCAAGGTTAGCACTGGTTCTGATTATATCTGTACCTCCTTAGGGACTGGTCCATGTCATTGTCATCTGCTATATGGTGCTGGTACTTGCTGAGCAATTAATCACTGGCTCATCCACATACAAGCACCATATGGCTCAGTAATCCAGTTAGTGGTGTCTGCTTTACATTGTCCCTCTTCCCAGGCTCTGGTTCTGTGTAGCGCACTCAGTCCCCCCCCCCCCCCCCCTTTCCTATTTGCTAGCTGGGGCTGTCTGCAGAGAAATGCCGGGCCGTGACAAAGGCTGGGGGGGGGGGGGGGGGAGGCTAGGCACTGGGACAAATGGTGAGCGGGGAAGGGCTCATTACCAGGTCCGGGGACGGGCTCTCAGCGGGGCAGAGCCTTTGTTCCCCACAGACACTGAGGCGCCTACCCAGCGGGAGGTATGGGGCTGGCCAGGGGAAGCGTTGCCGGGTCTGAGCCCTGTAGGTGCGATTCCCATTGGCCAGTTCAAATTCCCCGCTTGCCAGCATCTCCCTCTATGCTGCGGGCGGTCTAGAGGGCCTAGACGAGCCCCCTCTGCTGATTGGTGCAGTCTTCTCATTGGCTGCATGTCATGATCCATGTTCTGATTGGTCGGCGGCTCCTGCCCCATGTTAAGTATAGCAACTGAGGGCTATGTAAGGAGCGCGGCCGATCAGAGAACCAGAACAGCTCAGCACTGAGAAGCCCGGGAAGAAGATGCTCAGGGCAAGCCGACTGAACCCAGTTGAGGCTAGTTTCTTGCCCCAGTTGGTGGTTGTATTGTGTGATTGTGTATTTTGTGTGTTTGCTGGCTTGCCAGAATAAACTTCTATTTATTCAATTATTGTGTCCTGTCTGGTGATGGCGATCCCGGTGGTAAAGGTGTTAAATGTTCTGGTCCCCCGTGACACTCCTCTCTCTCTCCTTCCTCCTATTCCTCTCTCTTACTCGTTCTCCCTCTCTCTCCATCCTCCTCTCCCTATCTCTCACTCCTCTCTCCTTCCTCCTCTCCCTATCTCTCACTCCTCCTTCCTCCTCTCCTTCTTTCTCCTTCCTCCTTTCTCTCTCTCTCTCTCCTTCCTCCTCTCCCTCTCTCACTCCTTCTCTCTCCTTCCTCCTCTCCCTCTCTCTTACTCGTTCTCTCTCCCCTTCCTCCTCTTCCTCTCTCTTCTTCCTCCTCTCCCTCTCTCTCCTTCCTTCTCTCCCTCTTTCTTACTCATTCTCTCTCTCCTTCCTTCTCTCCCTCTCTCCTTCCGCCTCTCCATCTCTCTCCTTCCTTCTCTCCCTCTCTCTCCTTCCGCCTTTCCATCTCTCTCCTTCATCCTCTCCCTCTCTCTCCTTCCTCCTCTCCCTCTCTCTCCTTCCTCCTCTCCCTTTCTCTCACTCCTCCTTCCTCCTCTCCTTCCCTCTCACTCCTCTCTCTCCTTCCTCCTCTCTCCTTTCTTCTCTCCCTATCTCTCTCCTTCTTTCTCTTTTTCCCTCTCTTCTCCTCTCACTCCTTCCTCCTCTCTCTCCTTCATCCTCTCCCTATGTCTCACACCACCCTCCCTCACTCATCTCGCTCTCTCTCACTCCTCCCCTTCCCTTTCCTTCCTGCTCTCCCTCTCCTTCGTTCTCTCTCTCTTCTCCCCCTCTCTCACTCCTCTCTCCTTCCTTCTCTCTCTCCCCCCTCCTTCTCTCTTCCCCCCCTCCTCTTTCACCCTCCTTCTCTCTCCCCTCCTCTCTCTTCCCCTCCTTCTTTCTCCCCCCTCCTTCTCTTTCCCCCTCCTTTTCTCCCCCTACTTCCCTCTCCCTCCCCTCCTTCTCTCTTTCCCCCTGTCTCTCCCCTCTCCTGCTTTCTCCCCCCTCCTTGTCTCTCTCCCCCTCACTCTTTCTCCCCCCTCCTTCTCTCTATCCCCCTCACTCTCTTTCTCCCCCTCCTTCTCTCTATCCCCCTCACTTTCTTTCTCCCCCTCCTTCTCTCTATCCACCTCACTCTCTTTCTCCCCCCTCCTCCTCTCTCCTTTCACTCCTTCCTTTCTTTTCCTCTTAATGTCATGTCTTACTTTTCCTTTTATTCCCTTTTTCCTTCACTCTCTTCTCTGTCTATTCCTCTAACTCGTTCTTTAATCCCAGCACTCTCACTCTCTCTTATTTACCTACAGTATACGCCACACTTTAGGCTGAGTCCCCACTGGCTGAGCTTATGCTTAGAGCATGAGTGCTGGGTGTCCTGCAACTTGCGCAAGGGGAGGAGGGGGGGGCGCAATTGCGGGCTATTTGAGCAAGCGGGAAAGTATAAAAAATGTAATTACAAAAGTGCCGCGTCTGGAACATGCATATATATATATATGCAAGTAACCGCGCCAAGCGCCGCCCGCTCAGCGAGCCCAGCGCCAGCGGGGACTCAGCCTTATACTGCTGAGGTTTGTGTATGAGTTTTCCGTCCCTGAAAGGTTATGCAAAGTCACCAGAAAACACTTATCTCTTCAAGAGGATATTCAAGGACTTACAGGTGTAAGATATCTGGGTTTATTGGTGGAAAATACTGCGCTGTCCTGATACCATATCTCTTCTTTAACAGCTACCAGATTAACCCTGTCACTACTATACAATCAGTTGCACTCACTGCAACAGCGTTAAGATTATACCTTCAAATGTCTGAACTGGCGCAGACGGAAACTACAGAAGTTACAGTCACAAGGTTGGATAATTTCTAGTGTTATATTCAAAGCTCCTCCCTTAACTGCTCCTATACCCGCTCCCTATATCTCCTCCCCTAACTGCTCCTATACCTCCTCCCCTAACTGCTCCTATACCCGCTCCCTATATCTCCTCCCCTAACTGCTCCTATACCCGCTCCCTATATCTCCTCCCCTAACTGCTCCTATACCCGCTCCCTATATCTCCTCCCCTAACTGATTCTATACCCGCTCCCTATATCTCCTCCCCTAACTGCTCCTATACCTCCTCCCCTAACTGCTCCTATACCCGCTCCCTATATCTCCTCCCTTAACTGCTCCTATTCTCGCTCCCTATAACTCCTCCCCTAACTGCTCCTATACCCGCTCCCTATATCTCCTCCCCTAACTGCTCCTATACCCGCTCCCTATATCTCCTCCCCTAACTGCTCCTATAACTGCTCCTATACCTCCTCCCCTAACTGCTCCTATACCCGCTCCCTATATCTCCTCCCCTAACTGCTCCTATACCCGCTCCCTATATCTCCTCCCCTAACTGCTCCTATACCCGCTCCCTATATCTCCTCCCCTAACTGCTCCTATACCTCCTCCCCTAACTGCTCCTATACCCGCTCCCTATATCTCCTCCCCTAACTGCTCCTATTCTCGCTCCCTATAACTCCTCCCCTAACTGCTCCTATACCCGCTCCCTATATCTCCTCCCCTAACTGCTCCTATACCCACTCCCTATATCTCCTCCCCTAACTGCTCCTATACCTCCTCCCCTAACTGCTTCTATAACTGCTCCTATACCTCCTCCCCTAACTGCTCCTATAACCGCTCCCTATATCTCCTCCCCTAACTGCTCCTATAACTGCTCCTATACCTCCTCCCCTAACTGCTCCTATACCCGCTCCCTATATCTCCTCCCCTAACTGTTCCTATACCCGCTCCCTATAACTCCTCCCCTAACTGTTCCTATACCCGCTCCCTATAACTCCTCCCCTAACTGCTCCTATAACCGCTCCCTATAACTTCTCCCCTAACTGTTCCTATACCCGCTCCCTATAACTCCTTCCCTAACTGCTCCTATAACCGCTCCCTATAACTTCTCCCCTAACTGCTCCTATAACCGTTCCCTATAACTCCTCCCCTAATTGCACCCTATAACTCCTCCCCTAACTGCTCCTATAACTCCTCCCCTAACTGCTCCTATAACCGCTCCCTATAACTCCTCCCCTAACTGACTTACGTGGGACACATAGTGTCTGCCCAAGGAATTGCCACTGATCCGGCCAAAGTAGAAGCGGTGGTGAGCTGGCCTCGCCCCGAGAATGTCACGGAACTGCGATCATTCCTGGGTTTCTGTGGGTATTATCGTCACTTTGTGGAGGGGTACTCCAGTAGAGCTGAGCCCCTCAACAATCTCTGCAAGATATATCCCGAAGATCCGGGGCGAAAGGCCACTTCGGCCCGTCAACCGTTCGGCGATAAGTGGACCCCGAGTGTGAACGGGCCTTCCTGAAATGGAAGAAAAGCCTGACCGAAGCACCAGTGCTTGCATACGCTGACTCAGAACAACCTTACGTTCTGCACGTGGACACCAGTCTCAATGAACTGGCGCAGTCTTACATCAGAAGCACCCAGAGGGTCTTTGGCCTGTGGCCTATGTCAGTCGCAATTCCCAAGAGGAACCGTCTGATGACTCCAGGATAACACCCCGTGGCTGTGTAGCCTAAATGATAAGGTAAGTGGAGCAGGAAAAAAGCCTCGTGGAGGTATGGGGGGTAAGAGCTGCGTACAGACCCGTCCCCAGTGTATGGCGAGCGGCTGCAGATGCGACAGCCCACGGATGGAGTAGCTACTCCGGTGATCCGTCCCCTCTGCTCCCGGCTGTGCGTTCCCCTCCAGGGGTGAATGACGCACTTCCTGCGCGGCCACGATCCGGATGCAGACAAGAGAGTAGATGATCGATGCCAGCGCGGCTCCTATGGATGTAAGACTCACCAGGTTGAGGTAAAATCAATTTATTAAACTACAATTTATTATGTTCTGTTGTATCTCTTTAATGTAGATTAATAAATTGATTTTACCTCAACCTGGTGAGTCTGACATCCATAGGAGCCGCGCTGGCATCGATCATCTACTTTCTTGTCCTATGTCAGTCGCAGTCTGACACCCAGTGAACAAAAATGCCGCGTACACAAGTTACAGTTTCTGGCTCTCAAATGGGCGATCGTGCACAAACTCCACGATTACCTCTACGGTGTTACGTTCGAGGTAAGGACGGATAACAATCCCCTCACGTATATTCTTACCTCCGCTAAATTGGATGCATCCGGTCACCGATGGCTGGCAGCACTATCCAATTACACCTTCATGCTGAAGTACAAACTGGGACCCTTGAACATTGGAGCTGATGCCCTATCCCGACGACCAGGACTAAGTGCTGTTCCAGATGATGATCATTGGGAAGAGCCGGGAGTTATGCGGGAGAGGTAGTGGTTGCGCAGGCGAGCGCATCGCCGGAGGCTCCCGGCGGCTCCCTTCACAGTGCGCCGCCATCTTGTTGGCCCTCGCGCATGCGCGGAGGTTTGACCCGGCGGCCATTACAAGTCGCAGGCAGGGAAGGTTCTGCGGGGACTACAGCCACCAGCAGGTTTAGGGTCATAGAGCCACATGATGCCAGGGAGACAATCGGAAGGCCGGATTCCCCTGCTACCAGTGAGATACTTTTCGTGCGCTCAGTCCACGTTGAGTCAGTCAGGGACTGGAGAGGCATGGGTTAGGTGGTGAGTGTGCAGAGGTCAGTGCACTAGCCCAGAATCCCCCTAGGCCCCAGTTAGGGCCCTGTGACACCCTTCAGTTTGTGACTGCTGTAGGGACAGGCCCTAGGATCATTAGAGCTGCTTAGATAGTTTAGGGACACAGTGGATGCTGCACTCCCTGAGGAGGGGTCTGGGACCAGGCCACACCAGAGGAAGAGACTTTATCCGAGTGGGATCGCCTCGGAGGGACGTCGCAGAAGGGAACGCTGTGCGGCGGATCCTTTTCGAAGCTGTCTGCGGGCCCGGGTGCATGAGTGCCCGGCAGGTACCTTTATAAAGTGCACCAACTATAATACTATCACACTAGTGGTCACCACACACTTGGGGTTTGGTTGTGGAATATTGGACACGGTGTGGGGAACATGGTGGAGGGTTGCGTCCTGCGTGACGCGTTGGCTAGTAGTAGTGAGAAAGGATATGTACTGCGTTTATACATGTACAGTGATAAGCATATGACCTTAAGTAAAGAGTTAATATTGTTTTATCATGCCAAGTGTATTATTGGGTTGTGTCCTGAGAGGGGCTCCTCCCGCTCTGTCGGAATCCTTCCCAGGTGGAGGCGCTGCACACATATATATAACCCCAGGCTCCCTGTGGCAGAGGCTCAGGCCCTGCGAGCCAACAGGTATAAGAAGCAGCACCAGTAGTTCCTGTGTTCAGGGGGAAACAGGGTTACACCGGTATTACCTCTCTGGGCATGTATGTGTATACCGATATTACCTCTCTGGACATGTATGTGTATATCATGTGACAAACGGCTTACTCCGGGGCTCCGCCGTCTGTCCGGGACTGTTAGAACACAGTCTTTTAGGGTAGGTTAAATGACGAGGCGTAACGTGTTGTTCCTTTAAACAGGCTACTGCCAGGTTTATTCAGTCTCAGGCATTGAAACTGCCACACGGAATACAAAATAATACATAAGCAAACAAAACCCTGCTCGCCTGAGCAATAACTTAACTAAGGTTTTCCCTGACTGGGGTTGGAGCGGCTTATCCACTTCCAACAACAAAAATAAGGAACTTTGCAGTTTTAGAAAAAAGGAACAGAATGAATTAACCTGTTTGGGGAGAGGCGTTTCCCCTCTCTGCTTCCAGCAGCCTTCCTGCCTCCAGGCTCTTGGGGAGAGGGAAGAGGAACCAGGAAATCAGCCTTAAATACCTGATTTCTAACTAGCAGGACAGGTGACAGAAATCAGGCAGCAGACAAACTCTGGTCTGGATCCATCATCCCTCAGTTCCAGCCCTTGCCAAACTGTGGGATGGAGTGCATGCATTCTGAGGCTGCACTTTTCAGCCTAAACAGGATAGAAACTATTCAGTATCCTGGGAGCCCTATATATGGAATTTATTACCATCCCCTGGTTTCTGTCACAATCGGTATTACCTCTCTGGGCGTGTATGTGTATACCGGTATTACCTCTCTGGGCGTGTATGTGTATACCGGTATTACCTCTCTGGGCGTGTATGTGTATACCGGTATTACCTCTCTGGGCGTGTATGTGTATACCGGTATTACCTCTCTGGGCGTGTATGTGTATACCGGTATTACCTCTCTGGGAGTGTATGTGTATACCGGTATTACCTCTCTGGGCGTGTATGTGTATACCGGTATTACCTCTCTGGGCGTGTATGTGTATACAGGTATTACCTCTCTGGGCGTGTATGTGTATACCGGTATTACCTCTCTGGGCGTGTATGTGTATTCCGGTATTACCTCTCTGGACGTGTATGTGTATACCGGTATTACCTCTCTGGGCGTGTATGTGTATACTGGTATTACCTTTCTGGGCGTGTATGCATATACCGGTGTAACCTCTCTGGACATAGTGACCTGACCGGCTTGGGTGCTCTGCAAGATTTCCCCCTGAGCTGGGTGAGAGCAGGGCTGTTGCTAGGGGACTGGGCAGCTTCCTCCATCCTGGTATTACTCTTTGTTGCAAATTTTTATGCCTGTTCTACAGCCATTATTGTGAGCTGCGCTAACTGTTTCTTAGCTTATAACTTTGCCTTATTCCTAGCCTGTTTGGTTTTTGAGCTCACTTATCTGTATGTCTGCACTCACTGTGTATGGTGTTTTGTCTACACACGTTCAGTAAAAGACTTTTTATTTTATTTACAGACCTTCACTGTTCCTCTGTTTGAGTGTGCACGTTCCGTTCCTCTCTGTTCCTCTGTTTGAGTGTGCACATTCCATTCCTCTCTGTTCCTCTGTTTGAGTGTGCACGTTCCCTTCCTCTCTGTTCCTCTGTTTGAGTGTGCACGTTCCCTTCCTCTCTGTTCCTCTGTTTGAGTGTGCACGTTCCATTCCTCTGTTCCTCTGTTTGAGTGCGCAGGTTCCCTTCCTCTCTGTTCCTCTGTTTGAGTGTGCACGTTCCCTTCCTCTCTGTTCCTCTGTTTGAGTGTGCAGGTTCCCTTCCTCTCTGTTCCTCTGTTTGAGTGTGCAGGTTCCCTTCCTCTATGTTCCTCTGTTTGAGTGTGCAGGTTTCCTTCCTCTGTTTTGTTCATATATATACTAAGTGATTGAGGGGTCTCTTTGGGTTCCCTGCACCCTGACGTTACTCTGCTACTTACCTTGGGCGTGCTGATTCTCTCCTCTGTGTAATAGTATTATTATTCCCTGTCCCGTATTTGTAAAGCGCCGAGTACACTGTCGGTTGTATATAAAGATATACAGACATACATATATATGGATTTATTTGTATGTATTAATAATACAAATTCCCTATTGCACAGATCGGGCATTGGGATGCAAGCTGCTGTACACAGCTGAAGCTTTTAGCCTGAGTCAATGGGAGACACACTGTCTCATACAGGCAATGCTTTGATCACATGATGCTCATGGTTATTAATACACAGACCCCATGTCATCCTCTCATGCTGTCTTTGGATGTTATAAAGCAGAATACTCACTCACTCACGGGCAATTGCCCATATCCAAGATGGCATTCTTTTACTCCACGGTGAGTCACGTGGCTGACACCCCCTGCTCCGTGTCTCTCTTCACTGACCTCAGCTGAACCGCTCGATTTGCCAGCACGCGCGGGACACGTGAGCCTGGGAGCCTTCTGTGATTGGTTGGATTGGTCACGTGGCGGGGCGCCGACTCACAGGAGGCTCTGTGGATGGAGAGTCGCCGTTTCCAAGGAGACGGATCAGCAACTGAGTCCGTGTGAGAGGAGGCTGAGACCGGGCCGGGGGGAGAGACCGGGCCGGGGAGAGAGAGGGGGAGGAAAGGGAGGAGCTGGGCCCCGGGGGGGCAGGGGAGAGACATGAGCAGAGGGGAGGCAGGGCAGATAACCTGCCTCACTGGGAGGCTGGCTGTGTCATCCATTTGGGAGGCTGGCTGTGTCATCCATTGGGAGGCTGGCTGTGTCATCCATTGGGGTTGGGGGGCTGTCTATGTAATGGATTATCCATTGGGGGACTGTGTCACTCATTGGGGGTTCTCATTTATTGGGAGCTGTCTGTGTCATTCATTGGGGGTCTGTCATTCATTGGGGGCTGTCTGTGCAATTCATTGGGGGGCTGTCTGTGTCATCCATAGGGAGCCTGTCTTTGTCATTTATTGGTGGACTGTGTCAGTCATTGGGGGGGGGGGGGGGTCTCATTCATTGAGGGCTGTCTGTGTCATCCATTGGGGGGCTGTCTGTGTCATACAATTGGGGGCTGTCATTCATTGGGGGCTGTCTGTGTCATTCATTTGGGGGGCTGTCTGTGTCATACATTGGGGAGCTGTCATTCATTGGGGGCTGTCTGTGCAATTCATTGTGGGGCTGTCTGTGTCATCCATTGGGGGACTGTAATTTTTTTTTTTGGGGGGGGTCTGTCTCATTTATTGGGGGCAGTCTATGTTATCCATTGGGGGGTGTCATTCATTGGGGGGCGTCATTCATTGGGGGGCTGTGTCATCCGTTGTGGGTCTGTTTGTGTCATCCACTGGGGTGGGGGGTGGGGGCTGTCTGTGTTCATTGGTGATGGAGGGCTGTCAGTGTGATTCATTGGGGGGGGGGCTGTCTGTGTCATTCATTGGGGGGCTGTCTGTTATCCATTGGGGGGCTGTCTGTTATCCATTGGGGGGCTGTCTGTGTCATTTATTTGGGGGGCTGTCTGTGTCATTCATGGGGGGGGGCTGTCTGTGTCATTCATGGGGGGGGGCTGTCTGTCATCCATTGGGAGGGGGGGCTGTCTTTGTCTTTCATTGGGGGGGGCTGTCTTTGTCTTTCATGGGGGGGGGGCTGTCTTTGTCTTTCATGGGGGGGCTGTCTTTGTCTTTCATGGGGGGGGCTGTCTTTGTCATTCATGGGGGGGCTGTCTTTGTCATTCATGGGGGGGCTGTCTGTTATTCATTAGGGGGGCTGTCTTTGTCATTCATTAGGGGGGCTGTCTTTGTCATTCATTGTGGGGGCTGTCTTTGTCATTCATTGGGGGGGCTGTCTTTGTCATTCATTGGGGGGCTGTCTTTGTCATTCATAGGGGGGGGCTGTCTTTGTCATCCATTGGGGTGCGGCTGTCTGTGTTATTAATTGGGGGGGCTGTCTGTGTCATCCATGGGGGGGGGCTGTCTGTGTCATCCATGGGGGGGGGGGCTGTCTGTGTCATCCATTGGGGGGGGGCTGTCTGTGTCATCCATTGGGGGGGGGGCTGTCTGTGTCATCCATTGGGGGGGGGGGGCTGTCTGTGTCATCCATTGGGGGGGGGGGGGCTGTCTGTGTCATCCATTGGGGGGGGGGGGCTGTCTGTGTCATCCATTGGGGGGGGGGCTGTCTGTGTCATCCATTGGGGGGGGGGGCTGTCTGTGTCATCCATTGGGGGGGCTGTCTGTGTCATCCATTTGGGGGGGCTGTCTGTCATCCATTTGGGGGGGGCTGTCTGTGTCATCCATTGGGGGGGCTGTCTGTCATCCATTTGGGGGGGCTGTCTGTGTTATCCATGGGGGGGGCTGTCTGTGTCATCCATTGGGCGGGCTGTCTGTGTCATCCATTGGGGGGGGGGCTGTCTGTGTCATCCATTGGGGGGGACTGTCTGTGTTATCCATGGGGGGGGCTGTCTGTGTCATCCATTTGGGGGCTGTCTGTGTCATCCATTTGGGGGCTGGCTGTGTCATCCATTCGTGGGGTGTGTATGTGTCATCCATTGGCGGGGGGGCTGTCTGTGTCATCCATTGGGGGCGGTTGTCTGTGTCTATTGGGGGGCGGCTGTCTGTGTCTATTGGGGGGCGGCTGTCTGTGTCATCTATTGGGGGAGGCCTGTCTGTGTCATCCATTGGGGGGGGGGGGGGCTGTCTGTGTCATCCATTGGGGGGGGGGGGGCTGTCTGTGTCATCCATTGGGGGGGGGCAGTCTGTGTCATCCATTGGGGGGCGGCTGTCTGTGTCTATTTGGGGGCGGCTGTCTGTGTCACCCATTGGGGGGGGGGCTGTCTGTGTCACCCATTGGGGGGGGGGCTGTCTGTGTCACCCATTGGGGGGGATGTCTGTGTCATCCATTGGGGGGGGGGCTGTCTGTGTCATCCATTGGGGGGGGGGGGCTGTCTGTGTCATCCATTGTAGGGGGGGCTGTCTGTGTCATCCATTGGGGGGGGGCTGTCTGTGTCATCCATTGGGGGGGGGCTGTCTGTGTCATCCATTGGGGGGAAGGGGCTGTCTGTGTCATCCATTGTGGGGAGGGGGCTGTCTGTGTCATCCATTGGGGGGGGGCTGTCTGTGTCATCCATTTGGGGGGGCTATCTGTGTCATCCATTGGGGGGCTGTCTGTGTCATCCATTGGGGGGGCTCATCCATTGGGGGGGTGTATGTGTCACCCATTGGGGGGCGGCTGTCTGTGTCTATTGGGGGGCGGCTGTCTGTGTCTATTGGGGGGGGCTGTCTGTGTCATCCATTGGGGGAGGGCTGTCTGTGTCATCCATTGGGGGGAGGGCTGTCTGTGTCATCCATTGGGGGGAGGGCTGTCTGTGTCATCCATTGGGGGGAGGGCTGTCTGTGTCATCCATTGGGGGGAGGGCTGTCTGTGTCATCCATTAGGGGGGGGCTGTCTGTGTCATCCATTTGGGGGGGGGCTGTCTGTGTCATCCATTGGGTGGGGGGGACTGTCTGTGTCATCCATTGGGTGGGGGGACTGTCTGTGTCATCCATTGGGGACGACGACTGTCTGTGTCATCCATTGGGGGGGCTGTCTGTGTCATTCATTTGGGGGCTGGCTGTGTCATCCATTGGGGGGGCTCATCCATTGGGGGGGTGTATGTGTCATCCATTGGCGGGGGGGCTGTCTGTGTCATCCATTGGGGGGCGGCTCTGTCTATTGGGGGGCGGCTGTCTGTGTCATTCATTGGGTTGTGGGCAGTCTGTGTCATCCATTGGGGGGGCCTGTCTGTGTCATCCATTGGGGGGCGGCTGTCTGTGTCTGTTAGGGGGCGGCTGTCTGTGTCACCCATTGGGGGGGCGGCTGTGTGTGTCACCCATTGGGGGGGGGGCTGTCTGTGTCATCCATTGAGAAAGGGGCTGTCTGTGTCATCCATTGGGGGGGGGGGGGCTGTCTGTGTCATCCATTGGGGGGGGGGGCTGTCTGTGTCATCCATTGTGGAGAGGGCTGTCTGTGTCATCCATTGTGGAGAGGGCTGTCTGTGTCATCCATTGGGGAGCAGCTGTTTGTGTCTATTGGGGGGGGGCTGTCTGTGTCATCCATTGGGGGGGCTTGTCTGTGTCATCCATTGGGGGGGGGGCTTGTCTGTGTCATCCATTGGGGGGGGGTGGCTGTGTCATCCATTGGGGGGGGCTGTCTGTGTCATCCATTGGGGGGGGCTGTCTGTGTCATCCATTGGGGGCGGGGGCTGTCTGTGTCATCCATTGGGGGCGGGCGCTGTCTGTGTCATCCATTGGGGGGAGGGCTGTCTGTGTCATCCATTTTGGGGGGGGGAGGGCTGTCTGTGTCATCCATTGGGGGGGCTGTCTGTGTCATCCATTGGGGGTGGGCTGTCTGTGTCATCCATTTGGGGGCTGTCTGTGTCATCCATTGGGGGGGCTCATCCATTGGAGGTGTGTGTGTATGTATCATCCATTGGCAGGGGGGCTGTCTGTGTCATCCATTGGCAGGGGGGCTGTCTGTGTCATCCATTGGCGGGCGGCTGTCTGTGTCTATTGGGGGGGCGGCTGTCTGTGTCACCCATTGGGGTTCGGCTGTCTGTGTCACCCATTGGGGGGGGGCTGTCTGTGTCATCCATTGGGGGGGGCGTTTCTGTGTCATCCATTGGGGGGCGGCTGTCTGTGTCTATTGGGGGGCGGCTGTCTGTGTCTATTGGGGGGCGGCTGTCTGTGTCATCCATTGGGAGGGGCCTGTCTGTGTCATCCATTTTGGGGGGGGGCTGTCTGTGTCATCCATTGGGGGGGGGGGCTGTCTGTGTCATCCATTGGGGGGGGCTGTCTGTGTCATCCATTGGGGGGGGCTGTCTGTGTCATCCATTGGGGGGCTGTCTGTGTCATCCATTGGGGGGGGGGGTTTCTGTCATCCATTGGGGGGGGCCTGTCTGTGTCATCCATTGGGGGGGGGTTTCTGTCATCCATTGGGGGGGGCCTGTCTGTGTCATCCATTGGGGGGGGGCTGTCTGTGTCATCCATTGGGGGGGGGGCTGTCTGTGTCATCCATTGGGGGGGGGGGCTGTCTGTGTCATCCATTGGGGGGGGGGGGGGCTGTCTGTGTCATCCATTGGGGGGGGGGCTGTCTGTGTCATCCATGGGGGGGGGGCTGTCTGTGTCATCCATTGGGGGGGGCTGTCTGTCTCATCCATTGGGGGGGGCTTTCTGTGTCACCCCTTGGGGGGGCCTGTCTGTGTCACCCCTTGGGGGGGCCTGTCTGTGTCACCCCTTGGGGGGGCCTGTCTGTGTCACCCCTTGGGGGGGCCTGTCTGTGTCACCCATTGGGGGGGGCTGTCTGTGTCATCTGTTGGGGGGGGCTGTCTGTGTCATCCTTTGGGGGGGTGCTGTCTGGGTCATCCTTTGGGGGGGTGCTGTCTGGGTCATCCTTTGGGGGGGTGCTGTCTGGGTCATCCATTGGGGGGGGGGCTGTCTTTGTCATCCATGGGGGGGGGGGGGGCTGTCTTTGTCATCCATGGGGGGGGGGGCTGTCTGTGTCATCCATTGGGGGGGGGCTGTCTGTGTCATCCATTGGGGGGGGCTGTCTGTGTCATCCACTGGGGGGTCCTGTCTGTGTCATCCATTGGGGGGGGGGACTGGCTGTGTCATCCATTGGGGGGGGGGGCTGTCTGTTTCATCTATTGAGGGGGGGCTGTCTGTTTCATCCATGGGGGGGGCTGTCTGTGTCATCCATTGGGTGGGGGGGGGCTGTCTGTGTCATCCATTGGGTGGGGGGGGCTGTCTGTGTCATCCATTGGGTGGGGGGGCTGTCTGTGTCATCCATGGGGGGGGGCTGTCTGTGTCATCCATTGGGTGGGGGGGGCTGTCTGTGTCATCCATTGGGTGGGGGGGGGCTGTCTGTGTCATCCATTGGGTGGGGGGGGCTGTCTGTGTCATCCATTGGGGGGCGGGCTGTCTGTGTCATCCATTGGGGGGGGGGGCTGTCTGTGTCATCCATTGGGGGGGGGCTGTCTGTGTCATCCATTGGGGGGGGCTGTCTGTGTCATCCATGGGGGGGGGCTGTCTGTGTCATCCATTGGGGGGGGCTGTCTGTCTCATCCATTGGGGGGGGCTTTCTGTGTCACCCCTTGGGGGGGGCCTGTCTGTGTCACCCCTTGGGGGGGCCTGTCTGTGTCACCCCTTGGGGGGGCCTGTCTGTGTCACCCATTGGGGGGGGCTGTCTGTGTCATCTGTTGGGGGGGGCTGTCTGTGTCATCCTTTGGGGGGGTGCTGTCTGGGTCATCCTTTGGGGGGGTGCTGTCTGGGTCATCCTTTGGGGGGGTGCTGTCTGGGTCATCCATTGGGGGGGGGGGGCTGTCTTTGTCATCCATGGGGGGGGGGGGGGGGGGCTGTCTTTGTCATCCATGGGGGGGGGGCTGTCTTTTTGTCATCCATTGGGGGGGGCTGTCTTTGTCATCCATTGGGGGGGGCTGTCTTTGTCATCCATTGGGGGGGGCTGTCTTTGTCATCCATTGGGGGGGGGGGTTGTCTTTGTCATCCATGGGGGGGGGGGGCTGTCTGTGTCATCCATGGGGGGGGGCTGTCTGTGTCATCCATGGGGGGGGGGGCTGTCTGTGTCATCCATGGGGGGGGGGCTGTCTGTGTCATCCATTGGGGGGGGCTGTCTGTGTCATCCATTGGGGGGGCTGTCTGGGTCATCCACTGGGGGGGTCCTGTCTGTGTCATCCATTGGGGTGGGGGCTGTCTGTTTCATCCATTGGGGGGGGGGCTGTCTGTTTCATCCATTGGGGGGGCCTGACTGTGTCATCTATTGGGGGGGGCCTGTCTGTGTTATCCATTGGGGGGGCTGGCTGTGTCATCCATTGGGGGGGTGGGCTGTCTGTGTCATCCATTGGGGGGGGGGGCCTTTCTGCGTCATCCATTGGGGGGGGCTGTCTGCATCATCCATTGGGGGGGGGGCTGTCTGTGTCATCCATTGGGGGGGGCTGTCTGTGTCATCCATTGGGGGGGGGCTGTCTGTGTCATCCACTGGGGGGTCCTGTCTGTGTCATCCATTGGGGGGGGGGACTGGCTGTGTCATCCATTGGGGGGGGGGGCTGTCTGTTTCATCTATTGAGGGGGGGCTGTCTGTTTCATCCATGGGGGGGGCTGTCTGTGTCATCCATTGGGTGGGGGGGGGCTGTCTGTGTCATCCATTGGGTGGGGGGGGCTGTCTGTGTCATCCATTGGGTGGGGGGGGGCTGTCTGTGTCATCCATTGGGGGCGGGCTGTCTGTGTCATCCATTGGGGGGGGGAGCTGTCTGTGTCATCCATGGGTGGGGGCTGTCTGTGTCATTGATTGGGGGGGGGCTGTCTGTGTCATCCATTGGGGGGGGCTGTCTGTTTCATCCATTGGGGGGGGGGCTGTCTGTTTCATCCATTGGGGGGGGGCTGTCTGTTTCATCCATTGGGGGGGCCTGTCTCTGTCATCCATTGGGGGGGGCCTGTCTGTGTCATCCATTAGGGGGGGGCTGTCTGTGTCATCCATGGGGGGGGGGGGCTGTCTGTGTCACCCATTGGGGGGGCCTGTCTGTGTCACCCATTGGGGGGGCCTGTCTGTGTCACCCATTGGGGGGGCTGTCTGTGTCATCTATTGGGGGGGGGGGGGCTGTCTGTGTCTATTGGGGGGGGGCTGTCTGTGTCATCTATTGGGGGGGGCTGTCTGTGTCATTTGTTGGGGGGGGGGGCTGTCTGTGTCATCTATTGGGGGGGCTGTCTGTGTCATCTATTGGGGGGGCTGTCTGTGTCATCTATTGGGGGGGCTGTCTGTGTCATCTATTGGGGGGGGGCTGTCTGTGTCATTCATGGGGGGGGGCTGTCTGTGTCATTCATGGGGGGGGGGCTGTCTGTGTCATCCATGGGGGGGGGCTGTCTGTGTCATCCATGGGGGGGGCTGTCTTTGTCATCCATTGGGGGGGGGGGGCTGTCTTTGTCATCCATTGGGGGGGGCTGTCTTTGTCATCCATTGGGGGGCCTGTCTGTGTCATACATTGGGGGGGGGGGGGGCTGTCTGTGTCATCTATTGGGGGGAGGGGCTGTCTGTGTCATCTATTGGGGGGGGGGGCTGTCTGTGTCATCCATTGGGGGGGGCTGTCTGTGTCATCCATTGGGGGGGGCTCTCTGTGTCATCCATTGGGGGGGGCTGTCTGTGTCATCCATTGTGGGGGGGGGGCTGTCTGTTTCATCCATTGGGGGGGGGGGGCTGTCTGTGTCATCCATTGGGGGGGGGAGGGCCTGTCTGTGTCATCCATTGGGGGGGGGGGAGGGCCTGTCTGTGTCATCCATTGGGGGGGCTGTTAGTGTCATCCATTGGGGGGGCTGTCTGTGTTATCCATTGGGGGGGGCAGTCTGTGTTATCCATTGGGGGGGCAGTCTGTGTTATCCATTGGGGGGGCAGTCTGTGTCATCCATTGGGAGGGGCTGTCTGTGTCATCCATTGGGGGGGGGGGGCTGTCTGTGTCATCCATTGGGGGGGGCTGTCTGTGTCATCCATTGGGTGGGTGGGCTGTCTGTGTCATCCATTGGGGGGGGTGGGCTTTCTGTGTCATCCATTGGGGGGGGCTGTCTGTGTCATCCATTTGGGGGGGGGCTGTCTGTGTCATCCATTGGGGGGGCTGTCCTGTGTCATCCACTGGGGGGGTCCTGTTTCTATCATCCATTTGGGGGGGGGGCTGTCTGTGTCATCCACTGGGGGGGGTCCTGTCTGTGTCATCCATTGGGGGGGGCCTGTCTGTGTCATCCATTGGGGGGGCTGTCTGTGTCTATTGGGGGGCGGCTGTCTGTGTCACCCATTGGTGGGGGGCTGTCTGTGTCACCCATTGGGGGGGGCTGTCTGTGTCATCTATTGGGGGGGGCCTGTCTGTGTCATCTATTGGGGGGGGCCTGTCTGTGTCATCCATTGTGGGGGGGGCTGTCTGTGTCATCCATTGGGGGGGGGCTGTCTGTGTCATCCATTGGGGGGGTGGCTGTCTGTCACTGATTGGGGGGGGGGGGCTGTCTGTGTCATCCATTGGGGGGAGGGGGCTGTCTGTGTCATCCATTGGGGGGGCCTGTCTGTGTCATCCATTGGGGCAGGGGCCTGTCTGTTTCATCCATTGGGGGGGGGCCTGTCTGTGTCATCCATTGGGGGGCAGCTGTTTGTGTCTATTGGGGGGCGGCTGTCTGTGTCACCCATTGGGGGGGCTGTCTGTGCCATCCATTGGGGGGGGCCTGTCTGTGTCATCTATTGGGGGGGCTGTCTGTGTCATCCATTGGGGGGAGGGCTGTCTGTGTCATCCATTGGGGGGGAGGGCTGTCTGTGTCATCCATTGGGAGGGGGCTGTCTGTGTCATCCATTGAGGGTGGGCTGTCTGTGTCATCCATTGGGATGGGGCTGTCTGTGTCATCCATTGGGGGGGTGGGCTGTCTGTGTCATCCATTGGGGGGGTGGGCTGTCTGTGTCATCCATTGGGGGGGTGGGCTGTCTGTGTCATCCATTGGGGGGGTGGACTGTCTGTGTCATCCATTGGGGGGGGGGGGGGCTGTCTGTTTCATCCATTGGGGGGGGGCTGTCTGTTTCATCCATTGGGGGGTGGGGCCTGTCTGTGTCATCCATTGGGGGGGGGGGGGCTTTCTGTGTCATCCATTGGGGGGAGGGGGCTGGCTGTGTCATCCATTGGGGGGAGGGGGCTGTCTGTGTCATCTATTGGGGGGGGCTGTCTGTGTCATCTATTGGGGGGGCTGTCTGTGTCATCTATTGGGGGGGGGGGGCTGTCTGTGTCATCTATTGGGGGGGTGGGCTGTCAGTGTCATCCATGGGGAGGGGGGGCTGTCTGTGTCATCCATCGGGGTGGCTGTCTGTGTCATCCATGGGGGGGGGGCTGTCTGTGTCATTCATGGGGGGGGCTGTCTGTGTCATTCATGGGGGGGGGCTGTCTGTGTCATCCATTGGGGGGGGGGGCCTGTCTGTGTCATCCATTGGGGGGGGCTGTCTGTGTCATCCATTGGGGGGGGCTGTCTGTGTCATCCATTGGGGGGGGCTGTCTTTGTCATCCATTGGGTGGGGGCTGTCTTTGTCATCCATTGGGGGGGCTTTCTGTGTCATCCATTGGGGGGCCTGTCTGTGTCATACATTGGGGGGGGGCTGTCTGTGTCATACATTGGGGGGGGGGGCTGTCTGTGTCATACATTGGGGGGGGCTGTCTGTGTCATACATTGGGGGGGGCTGTCTGTGTCATCTATTGGGGGGAGGGGCTGTCTGTGTCATCTATTGAGGGGGGGGGGGGCTGTCTGTGTCATCCATTGGGGGGGCTGTCTGTGTCATCCATTGGGGGGGGCTGTCTGTGTCATCCATTGTGGGGGGCTGTCTGTGTCATCCATTGTGGGGGGCTGTCTGTGTCATCCATTGTGGGGGGGGGCTGTCTGTTTCATCCATTGGGGGGGGCTGTCTGTGTCATCCATTGGGGGGGCTGTTAGTGTCATCCATTGGGGGTGGCTGTCTGTGTTATCCATTGGGGGGGCAGTCTGTGTCATCCATTGGGAGGGGGCTGTCTTTGTCATCCATTGGGGGGGAGCTGTCTGTATCATCCATTGGGGGGGGGCTGTCTGTGTCATCCATTGGGTGGGTGGGCTGTCTGTGTCATCCATTGGGGGGGTGGGCTTTCTGTGTCATCCATTGGGGGGTGGGCTTTCTGTGTCATCCATTGGGGGGGGGGGGCTGTCTTTGTCATCCATTGGGGGGGCTGTCTGTGTCATCCACTGGGGGGGTCCTGTTTCTGTCATCCATTTGGGGGGGGGGCTGTCTGTGTCATCCATTGTGGGGGCTGTCTGTGTCATCCATTGTGGGGGGGACTGTCTGTGTCATCCACTGGGGGGGGGGTCCTGTCTGTGTCATCCATTGGGGGGGGCCTGTCTGTGTCATCCATTGGGGGGGCTTTCTGTGTCTATTGGGGGGCGGCTGTCTGTGTCATCCATTGGGGGGGGGCTGTCTGTGTCACCCATTGGGGGGGCTGTCTGTGTCATCTATTGGGGGGGGCCTGTCTGTGTCATCCATTGTGGGGGGGGCTGTCTATGTCATCCATTGTGGGGGGGCAGTCTGTGTCATCCATTGGGGGGGGCCTGTCTGTGTCATCCATTGGGGGGCGGCTGTCTGTCACTGATTGGGGGGAGGGGGCTGTCTGTGTCATCCATTGGGGGGAGGGGGCTGTCTGTGTCATCCATTGGGGGGGCCTGTCTGTGTCATCCATTGGGGCAGGGGCCAATCTGTTTCATCCATTGGGGGGGGGGCCTGTCTGTGTCATCCATTGGGGGGCAGCTGTTTGTGTCTATTGGGGGGCGGCTGTCTGTGTCACCCATTGGGGGGGCTGTCTGTGCCATCCATTGGGGGGGGGGGCCTGTCTGTGTCATCTATTGGGGGGGGCTGTCTGTGTCATCCATTGGGTGGGGGGAGGGCTGTCTGTCATCCATTGGGGGGAGGGCTGTCTGTCATCCATTGGGGGGAGGGCTGTCTGTGTCATCCATTGGGGGGAGGGCTGTCTGTGTCATCCATTGGGGGGAGGGCTGTCTGTGTCATCCATTGGGGGGAGGGCTGTCTGTGTCATCCATTGGGAGGGGGCTGTCCTTGTCATCCATTGAGGGTGGGCTGTCTGTGTCATCCATTGGGATGGGGCTGTCTGTGTCATCCATTGGGGGGGTGGGCTGTCTGTGTCATCCATTGGGGGGGTGGGCTGTCTGTGTCATCCATTGGGGGGGTGGGCTGTCTGTGTCATCCATTGGGGGGGGCCTGTCTGTGTCATCCATTGGGGGGGGGGGGGCTGTCTGTTTCATCCATTGGGTGGGGGGGCCTGTCTGTGTCATCCATTGGGGGGGGGGGCTGTCTGTGTCATCCACTGGGGGGGTCTTGTCTCTGTCATCCATTGGGGGGGGGGCTGTCTGTGTCATCCATTGGGGGGGGGGCTTTCTGTGTCATCCATTGGGGGGGGGGCTTTCTGTGTCATCCATTGGGGGGAGGGGGCTGGCTGTGTCATCCATTGGGGGGAGGGGGCTGTCTGTGTCATCCATTGGGGGGAGGGGGCTGTCTGTGTCATCCATTGGGGGAGGGGGCTGTCTGTGTCATCCATTGGGGGGGCCTGTCTGTTTCATCCATTGGTGGGCTGTCTGTGTCATCCATTGGTGGGGGGGCTGTCTGTGTCATCCATTGTGGGGGCTTTCTGTGTCATCCATTGGGGGGGGCCTGTCTGTGTCATCCATTGGGGGGGGCCTGTCTGTGTCATCCATTGGGGGCGGGGGCTGTCTGTGTCATCCATTGGGGGCGGGGGCTGTTTGTGTCATCCATTGGGGGCGGCCTGTCTGTGTCATCCATTGGGGGGGGGGGCTGTCTGTGTCATCCATTTGGGGGGGGGGCTGTCTGTGTCATCCATTTGGGGGGGGGCTGTCTGTGTCATCCATTTGGGGGGTCTGTCTGTGTCATCCATTTGGGTGGGGCCTGTCTGTGTCATCCATTTGGGTGGGGCCTGTCTGTGTCATCCATTGGGGGGGGGGGCTGTCTGTGTCATCCATTTGGGGGGCGGTCTGTGTCATCCATTTGGGGGGGGCGGTCTGTGTCATCCATTGAGGGTGAGGGCTGTCTGTGTCATCCATTTGGGGGGGCGGGCTGTCTGTCATCCATTTGGGGGGGGGTTCTGTCATCCATTGGGGGGGGCCTGTCTGTGTCATCCATTGGGGGGGCTATCTGTGTCATCCATTGGGGGGGCCTGTCTGTGTCACCCATTGGGGGGGCCTGTCTGTGTCACCCATTGGGGGGGCTTGTCTGTGTCACCCATTGGGGGGGCCTGTCTGTGTCACCCATTGGGGGGGGGCTGTCTGTGTCATCCATTGGGGGGGGGGCTGTCTGTGTCGCTATCCACCTTTAAGACCCACCTCAAGACACATCTGCTTAAAGAAGCATATGAGTAGCACTGGATAATCATGGACACATGACACAAAGCTTGGCCCCCTGCAGAAGCACTTACTAGTATTCCCTCCTACTGTCTCTGTACGTTCTCCCTACCTACCAATTAGATTGTAAGCTCCTCGGAGCAGGGACTCCTTCCTTAATGTTACTTTTACAGTATGTCTGAAGCACTTATTCCCATGATCTGTTATTTATATTTGTTATTTATATGACATGTATTACTACTGTGAAGCGCTATGTACATTTTATGGCGCTATACAAATAAAGACATACATACATACATACATACATCTATTGGGGGGGGGCTGTCTGTGTCATCCATTGGGGGGGGGGGTCTGTCTGTGTCATCCATTGGGGGGGTCTGTCTTTGTCATCCATTGGGGTGGCTGTCTGTGTCATCCATTGGGGGGGCCTGTCTGTGTCTTCCATTGGGGGGGGCCTGTCTGTGTCATCTATTGGGGCGGAGGGGCTGTCTGTGTCATCCATTGGGGAGAGGGCTGTCTGTGTCATCCATTGGGGAGAGGGCTGTCTGTGTCATCCATTGGGGAGAGGGCTGTCTGTGTCATCCATTGGGGAGAGAGCTGTCTGTGTCATCCATTGGGGGGGCTGTCTGTGTCATCCATTGGGGGGAGGGCTGTCTGTCATCCATTGGGGGGAGGGCTGTCTGTCATCCATTGGGGGGAGGGCTGTCTGTGTCATCCATTGGGGGGAGGGCTGTCTGTGTCATCCATTGGGGGGAGGGCTGTCTGTGTCATCCATTGGGAGGGGGCTGTCCTTGTCATCCATTGAGGGTGGGCTGTCTGTGTCATCCATTGGGATGGGGCTGTCTGTGTCATCCATTGGGGGGGTGGGCTGTCTGTGTCATCCATTGGGGGGGTGGGCTGTCTGTGTCATCCATTGGGGGGGTGGGCTGTCTGTGTCATCCATTGGGGGGGGGCTGTCTGTGTCATCCATTGGGGGGGGGGGGGCTGTCTGTTTCATCCATTGGGTGGGGGGGCCTGTCTGTGTCATCCATTGGGGGGGGGGGCTGTCTGTGTCATCCACTGGGGGGGTCTTGTCTCTGTCATCCATTGGGGGGGGGCTGTCTGTGTCATCCATTGGGGGGGGGGCTTTCTGTGTCATCCATTGGGGGGGGGGCTTTCTGTGTCATCCATTGGGGGGAGGGGGCTGGCTGTGTCATCCATTGGGGGGAGGGGGCTGTCTGTGTCATCCATTGGGGGGAGGGGGCTGTCTGTGTCATCCATTGGGGGAGGGGGCTGTCTGTGTCATCCATTGGGGGGGCCTGTCTGTTTCATCCATTGGTGGGCTGTCTGTGTCATCCATTGGTGGGGGGGCTGTCTGTGTCATCCATTGTGGGGGCTTTCTGTGTCATCCATTGGGGGGGGCCTGTCTGTGTCATCCATTGGGGGGGGCCTGTCTGTGTCATCCATTGGGGGCGGGGGCTGTCTGTGTCATCCATTGGGGGCGGAGGCTGTTTGTGTCATCCATTGGGGGCGGCCTGTCTGTGTCATCCATTGGGGGGGGGGGCTGTCTGTGTCATCCATTTGGGGGGGGGCTGTCTGTGTCATCCATTTGGGGGGGGGCTGTCTGTGTCATCCATTTGGGGAGTCTGTCTGTGTCATCCATTTGGGTGGGGCCTGTCTGTGTCATCCATTTGGGTGGGGCCTGTCTGTGTCATCCATTGGGGGGGGGGGGGCTGTCTGTGTCATCCATTTGGGGGGCGGTCTGTGTCATCCATTTGGGGGGGGCGGTCTGTGTCATCCATTGAGGGTGAGGGCTGTCTGTGTCATCCATTTGGGGGGGCGGGCTGTCTGTCATCCATTTGGGGGGGGGTTCTGTCATCCATTGGGGGGGGCCTGTCTGTGTCATCCATTGGGGGGGCTATCTGTGTCATCCATTGGGGGGGCCTGTCTGTGTCACCCATTGGGGGGGCCTGTCTGTGTCACCCATTGGGGGGGCTTGTCTGTGTCACCCATTGGGGGGGCCTGTCTGTGTCACCCATTGGGGGGGGGCTGTCTGTGTCATCCATTGGGGGGGGGGCTGTCTGTGTCGCTATCCACCTTTAAGACCCACCTCAAGACACATCTGCTTAAAGAAGCATATGAGTAGCACTGGATAATCATGGACACATGACACAAAGCTTGGCCCCCTGCAGAAGCACTTACTAGTATTCCCTCCTACTGTCTCTGTACGTTCTCCCTACCTACCAATTAGATTGTAAGCTCCTCGGAGCAGGGACTCCTTCCTTAATGTTACTTTTACAGTATGTCTGAAGCACTTATTCCCATGATCTGTTATTTATATTTGTTATTTATATGACATGTATTACTACTGTGAAGCGCTATGTACATTTTATGGCGCTATATAAATAAAGACATACAATACATACATACATACATCTATTGGGGGGGGCTGTCTGTGTCATCCATTGGGGGGGGGGGTCTGTCTGTGTCATCCATTGGGGGGGTCTGTCTTTGTCATCCATTGGGGTGGCTGTCTGTGTCATCCATTGGGGGGGCCTGTCTGTGTCTTCCATTGGGGGGGGCCTGTCTGTGTCATCTATTGGGGCGGAGGGGCTGTCTGTGTCATCCATTGGGGAGAGGGCTGTCTGTGTCATCCATTGGGGAGAGGGCTGTCTGTGTCATCCATTGGGGAGAGGGCTGTCTGTGTCATCCATTGGGGAGAGAGCTGTCTGTGTCATCCATTGGGGAGAGGGCTGTCTGTGTCATCCATTGGGGAGAGGGCTGTCTGTGTCATCCATTTGGGGGGGGGGGCTGTCTGTGTCATCCATTGGGGGGGGGGGCTGTCTGTGTCATCCATTGAGGGAGGGGCTGTCTGTGTCATCCATTGGGGGGGGGGGCTGTCTGTGTCATCCATGGGGGGGGGGGCTGTCTGTGTCATCCATTGGGGGGAGGGGGCTGTCTGTGTCATCCATTGGGGGGAGGGGGCTGTCTGTGTCATCCATTGGGGGGAGGGGGCTGTCTGTGTCACCCATTGGGCGGGGGCTGTCTGTGTCACCCATTGGGCGGGGGCTGTCTGTGTCATCTATGGGGGGTTGTCTGTGTCATCTATTGGGGGGGGGGCTGTCTGTGTCATCCATTGGGGTGGGTCTGTCTGTGTCATCCATTGGGGGGGTCTGTCTGTGTCATCCATTGGGGGGGCTGTCTGTGTCATCCATTGGGGGGGCCTGTCTGTGTCATCCATTGGGGGGGGCCTGTCTGTGTCATCTATTGGGGCGGAGGGGCTGTCTGTGTCATCCATTGGGGGGAGGGCTGTCAGTGTCATCCATTGGGGGAGGGCTGTCTGTGTCATCCATTGGGGGAGGGCTGTCTGTGTCATCCATTGGGGGGAGGGCTGTCTGTGTCATCCATTGGGGGGGGGGGCTGTCTGTGTTATCCATTGGGGGGGGGGGCTGTCTGTGTTATCCATTGGGGGGGGGGGGGCTGTCTGTGTCATCCATTGGGAGGGGGCTGTCTGTGTCATCCATTGGGGGGGGGCTGTCTGTGTCATCCATTGGGGGTGGGCTGTCTGTGTCATCCATTGGGGGTGGGCTGTCTGTGTCATCCATTGGGGGTGGGCTGTCTGTGTCATCCACTGGGGGGGTCCTGTCTCTGTCATCCATTGGGGGGGGCTGTCTGTGTC
This sequence comes from Ascaphus truei, assembly GCF_040206685.1. Lineage (NCBI taxonomy): Eukaryota > Metazoa > Chordata > Amphibia > Anura > Ascaphidae > Ascaphus > Ascaphus truei. Next base: position 32,095,953 of record NC_134500.1, read on the forward strand.
ATCCATTGGGGGGGCTGTCTGTGTCATCCATTGAGGGAGGGGCTGTCTGTGTCATCCATTGGGAGGGGGGGCTGTCTGTGTCATCCATTGGGGGGAGGGGGCTGTCTGTGTCATCCATTGGGGGGAGGGGGCTGTCTGAGTCATCCATTGGGGGGAGGGGGCTGTCTGTGTCATCCATTGGGGGGAGGGGGCTGTCCTTGTCATCCATTGGGGGAGGGGGCTGTCTGTGTCATCCATTGGGGGGGCCTGTCTTTTTCATCCATTGGGGGGGCCTGTCTGTGTCATCCATTGGGGGGGGGGGGCTGTCTGTGTCATCCATTGGGGGGGGGGGCTGTCTGTGTCATCCATTGGGGGGGGTCTGTTTGTGTCATCCATTTGGGGGGCTGTCTGTGTCTACAATTGGGGGGGGGTTCTGTCATCCATTGGAGGGGCCTGTCTGTGTCATCCATTGGGGGGGCCTGTCTGTCACCCATTGGGGGGGCCTGTCTGTGTCACCCATTGGGGGGGCCTGTCTGTGTCATCCATTGGGGGGGGCTGTCTTTGTCATCCATTGGGGGGGGGGGGGGCTGTCTTTGTCATCCATTGGGGGGGGGCCGTCTGTGTCATCCATTGGGGGGAGGGCTGTCTGTGTCATCCATTGGGGAGAGGGCTGTCTGTGTCATCCATTGGGGGGGGCTGTCTGTGTTATCCATTGGGGGGGCTGTCTGTGTCATCCATTGGGAGGGGGCTGTCTGTGTCATCCATTGGGAGGGTGCTGTCTGTGTCATCCATTGGGAGGGTGCTGTCTGTGTCATCCATGGGGGGGCTGTCTGTGTCATCCATTTGGGGGGTGGGCTGTCTGTGTCATCCATTGGGGGGCCTGTCTGTGTCATCCATTGGGGGTGGGGCATCTGTGTCATCCATTGGGGGGGGGGGGCTGTCTGTGTCATCTATTGGGGGTGCTGTCTGTGTCATCCATTGGGGGGGCTGTCTGTGTCATCCATTGGGGGGGCTGTCTGTGTCATCCATTGGAGGGGGCTGTCTGTCATCCATTGGGGGGGGCTGTCTGTCATCCATTGGGGGGGCTGTCTGTCATCCATTAGAGGGGCTGTCTGTGTCATCCATTGGGGGGGCTGTCTGTCATCCATTGGGTGGGGCTGTCTGTCATCCATTGGGTGGGGCTGTCTGTCATCCATTGGGGGGGTGCTGTCTGTGTCATCCATTGGGGGGTCTGTCTCTTTCATAGGGGGTCTGTCTGATTCAGTCATTGGGATTGCTGTCTGTGTCATTGGTGACTGTGTCTCATTGGGGGGGGGGCTGTCTGTGTCTCATTGGGGGTTGTCTGTGTCCCATTGGGGGGGCGGTGGCTGTCTGTGTCATTCATTATTAGGCTGTCTGATTAATTAGGAGGCTCTGATTCATTCATTGGGAGGCTGTCTTTATCATTCATTGGGTTCTCTCTTTCATTCATTGGGATGCTGTCTGTGTCACTCATTGGGGTCTGTCTGATTCCTTCACTAGGAGACAGGTTGTCATTTATCTGGGGCTGGCTGTGCCATTCATTGTGGGGCTGTCTGATTCATTGATTGGGGTGCTATCTTTTTCATTCATTGGGGGGGATGTCTCATTTATTTGGAGACTGTCTGATTTATTGGTGGTGCGTTCTGTGTCATTCATTGTGGGTTGTCTGTGTCATTCATTGGGGGTCTGTCTGTGTCATTCATTGGGGGTGTCTGTGTCATTCATTGGGGGTCTGTGTCATTCATTGGAGCTGCTGTCTGTGTCATTCATTGAGGGTCTGTCTGTGTTATTCATTGGGGGTCTGTCTGTGTCTTTCATTGGGGGTCTGTTTGTGTCATCCATTGGGGGTGGGCTGTCTGTATCACTCATTGGGGGATTGTCGGTGTCATTCATTGGGGTCTGTGTCATCCATTGGGAGCCTGTCTCTTTCATAGGGGGGCTGTCTGTGTCATTCATTGGGGGGGGCTGTCTGTGTCATTCATTGGGGGGGGGCTGTCTGTGTCATTCATTGGGGGGGGGCTGTCTGTGTCATTCATTGGGGGGGGCTGTCTGTGTCATTCATTGGGGGGGGCTGTCTGTGTCATTCATTGGGGGGGGCTGTCTGTGTCATTCATTGGGGGGGGCTGTCTGTGTCATTCATTGGGGGGGGCTGTCTGTGTCATTCATTGGGGGGGGCTGTCTGTGTCATTCATTGGGGGGGGCTGTCTGTGTCATTCATTGGGGGGGCTGTCTGTGTCATTCATGGAGGGGGCTGTCTGTGTCATTCATTGGGGGGGCTGTCTGTGTCATTCATTGGGGGGGGCTGTCTGTGTCATTCATTGGGGGGGCTGTCTGTGTCATTCATTGGGGGGGGCTGTCTGTGTCATTCATTGGGGGGGCTGTCTGTGTCATTCATTGGGGGGGCTGTCTGTGTCATTCATTGGGGGGGGGCTGTCTGTGTCATTCATTGGGGGGGGGCTGTCTGTGTCATTCATTGGGGGGGGGCTGTCTGTGTCATTCATTGGGGGGGGGCTGTCTGTGTCATTGGGGGGGCTGTCTGTGTCATTGGGGGGGCTGTCTGTGTCATTGGGGGGGCTGTCTGTGTCATTGGGGGGGCTGTCTGTGTCATTGGGGGGGCTGTCTGTGTCATTGGGGGGGCTGTCTGTGTCATTGGGGGGGCTGTCTGTGTCATTCATTGGGGGGGCTGTCTGTGTTATTCATTGGGGGTCTGTCTGTGTCTTCCATTGGGGGGCTGTCTGTGTCATCCATTGGGGGTGGGCTGTCTGTATCACTCATTCGGGGATTGTCGGTGTCATTCATTTGGGTCTGTGTCATCCATTGGGAGCCTGTCTCTTTCATTGGGGGGCTGTCTGTCATTAATTGGGGGGCTGTCTGTGTCATTCATTGAAAGACTTCTCACTCATTGGGGGTCTGTCATTCATTTATTGAGATACTGTTCGATTAATTGGTGGGGCTGATTGTGCCATTCATTGTGGGGCTGTCTGATTCATTGATTGGGGTGCTGTCTTTTTCATTCATTGGGGGGATGTCTCATTTATTTGGAGACTGTCTGATTTATTGGGGGGGGCTGTCTGTGTCATTCATTGAGGGTCTGTCTGTGTCATTCATTGGGGGTCTGTTTGTGTCTTCCATTGGGGGACTGTCTGTGTCATCCATTGGGGGTGGGCTGTCTCATTGGGGGATTGTCGGTGTCATTCATTGGGAGCCTGTCTCTTTCATAAGGGGGCTGTCTGTGTCATTCATTGGGGGGCTGTCCGTGTCATTCATTGGGGGGCTGTCCGTGTCATTCATTGGGGGGCTGTCCGTGTCATTCATTGGGGGGCTGTCTGTGTCATTCATTTGGGGGCTGTCTGTGTCATTCATTGGGAGATTTCTCACTCATTGGGGGTCTGTCTTATTCATTTATTGAGATACTGTTTCATTCGTTGGTGGGGCTGTCTGTTCAATTAATTGAGAGGCTGTGTGTGTCATTCATTAGGAGACTATCTGATTAATTCATTGGGATACTATCTGATTTGTTCATTGAGGGGATGGGTGTCAATCATTGAGGGGATGTGTGTCAATCATTGGGAGGCTGTCTGATTCATTCATTGGGAGACTGTCTGTCTGATTCATTCATTGTTAGGCTGTGTGTCTTATTTATTGAGAGACTGTCTGTCTCACAGGGGGATATCTGATTAATTAATTGTTGGCTGTCGGTCTCATTCATTGGGACGCTGATATAAATCATATCTTTATTTAATGGCCCTCACAGGTACAAGAACCACGTCCGGAACTCGCTCCCACCTTACATCGCCGGACCCTTACATCGCCGGACCCTTACATCGCCGGACCCTTACATCGCCAGACCCTTACATCGCCGGACCCTTACACCAGGTTAGAGAAATAATTAAAAAAAATGGAAATATCAATAGTAGACAAAAGAGAATAACACAATTAGGGAAAGGCTAGGTGGACAAAGTGAGTTTACTGTGTTCCAAAGTGGCCAAACTGGGTCTTCCAAATCCATGGGGCTGCAATCGAAACAAGGCTTTACCTCCCACGGTTGGATGGTAAATCCTTGGGGAAAACAGTCAGACCACTCCTGACCTCAAAGCTGATTGGGGAGTAGGTGGTGGCACAAATACTCAGGGCCCAATCCGTGCAGTGCTTTATACGACAGGACGATTTTGGACTGAATACAGAAGGTCACGGGAAGCCAGTGCAGATCTCGGGGAAGAGGTGTAATATACGGAAAACGGCCAACACGCTGAAACATGCGAGCAGCCGCATTCTGCACTAGCTGAAGCCTTCTAATCAATACAAGAGGCATTCCTGCATAGAGAGAATTTCTGTAGTCCAATCGTGTGGACACAAAGGCGTGGACAAGTGATTCCAGCACTGGCATCGAGAAAAGCAGACGCAGTCCTCGGTGTATCCTTAGGTAATAAAACCCGGTTCTAACCGTAGCCAGAACCTGCGCTCACATGTCCAAGCTCTAATCAAACAGGACTCCTATGTTGCGCATTTCTGATGCCATTAATTAGCGGTGTGTCAATCCCACCCAACCACACTCTGTCTTTGCTCTGAGCCAACAATCATGACCTCAGTCTTGTCTGGATTAAGCTTCAACCAGTTCTGAGCCATGGCTACCCATGACAAGCATTCAGACAGTGCAGCGACCAACGCCCCGGGTCTGATGTAAAAGAGACATAGATCTGTGTGTTATCAGGATACTTATGGCACAACATACCATTATCCGGAAGATATGACCTAGAGCAGGGGTACACAAACTGGAGATTATCTTCGGGGGGAGCGGGGTTTACAGAGGCCCCGCAAGCTTCCCGAAGGCATTTAATTTAAATGCCGGGGAAGTGGTGAGGGTCTCTGTAAACTGCACTTAACTTGGTTCACACGGCTTCTGGAGACGCGTCGCCATGGCAACTGGGCTGGGCCAGCAGGTTGTCCATGATCACCTGCTGGGTCCTGTCCTTCAGGAAGGAGGTGATCCACTCGAGCGGATCCCCCGAGGCTCCTCGGGCGACCCAACAGTATCCCGTGGTCAATAGTGTTGAAGGCTGCCGACAAGCTCCTGAGGAAGCTGATGCCGCGAAACGTGTAGGGTCCAGACCTTGTTTCCTGCTGCACCATGGTGACGCCGCTACACCTATCTCCCTGAATCAGAACGGTATCCTGCCGGATGGGACATCACAAGCTGTTGCGAGTCACTGCGGGACGCTGTGCGGGTCGGCCGGCGGTGACATTTTGGCGCTCTGAAGAGAGTATAGATCTCTAACTCAATGCTACATTTAACCTGTTACACCGTGAGTGCGCATGTGTTTGTGCCTTTTATGTCCATATCAATACATTTGCCTATACTATCTGCACCATCAGTTTGCCTTATCTTTCCCCTGAGGTGCATTCCTGTTGTAAAGCTGGATATACAGATGAACACCAGAGAGGATTCCTAGGCTGCTGCCTCTGTGTCACAGACTGTTTTATTGAGTATACCGTGTGATATTTCTGCTGTTCCAGTGATCTATTCTCTTGCTCAAGAGATCTTTACTTTGCATTTTTTCTATTGCACTGGCTTGACATTTAATCTGTTTGCGCTCCCCTTTTCATTTTCACTTCATTCATTGGGAGGCTGTCTGATTCATTCATTGGGAGGCTGTCTGATTCATTCTTTGGGAGGCTGTCTGATTCATGCATTGGGAGGCTGTCTGATTCATGCTTTGGGAGGCTGTCTGATTCATTCATTGGGAGGCTGTCTGATTCATTCATTGGGAGGCTGTCAGTCTCATTCATTGGGAGAATTATTTCTTTGGCAGGCTGTCTGATTCATTCCAAAATAACAATTGAAGTGAGAAAGGCGCTCAACGCTTGATCCCTTGTATAATTGTAATTGACAGATGAACAATAATGGACATGAGGGTATGTGAGAAAATTGAAGTAAAGTCCCCAGAAGGGCCAATAATCCCTGAAGGGCAAGAAATACTGTAGGCTAAAATAACCTAACCTAAATCAAGCCCTCATTGGGATGGCTCCTGGACTCACAATAAGTATGCAATAATACATGATACTCACAAAATCCCCTTTACCAATGTCCTGTGGAGGCGTGCAGCCTGGTAGAGAGATGCTGGTCTCAGAAGGCAAGTAGAACAAAGAGAAAAACCAGCGCACCGCCAAAGTGGGTCCCAAGCCAAAGTATTATAAAAAAATCTTCTTTATTAATCCATCTAATAGTGGAGGTTAACACCCTCCTACGCGTTTCGTGTAAACATACACTTTATCAAGGAGTATGCAATACATGTACATCCCTACCTTTATATACACAAGACCATTTCCTTTTTCGCGCCAAAACTGACGTCATTAACACGCCCATAATGCGTGGTGACGCTACTAGTTCCCTGGGACCGCGTATTTGTAGCATACTCATTTAGATGTCATGGAGGATCTCATGGGGCGGTCCCAGGGAACTAGTCGCGTCATCACGCATTATGGGCGTGTTTATGACGTCAGTTTTGGCGCGAAAATAGGAAATGGTCTTGTGTATATAAAGGTAGGGATGTACATGTATTGCATACTCCTTGATAAAGTGTATGTTTATACGAAACGCGTAGGAGGGTGTTAACCTCCACTTTTAGATGGATTAATAAAGAAGATTTTTTATAATACTTTGGCTTGGGACCCACTTTGGCGGTGCGCTGGTTTTTCTCTTTGTTCTATTTGTCTGATTCATTCATTGGGAGTCTGTCTGTCTCGTTTATTGGGAGGCTGTCTTATTCATTCTAAGGGTGGGGGGGGGGGCTGTCTGTCATTCATTGGTAGGCTTTCTGTGGCATTCATTGGGGGCTGTCTCTCATTAATTGGGGGGGCTGTCTGATTCATTGGTAGGCTGTCTAGCATTCATTTGGGGGGCTGTCTGTGTCATTCATTGGGGGCTGTCTGATTCATTGGGGGTCTTTCTCACGAATTGAGAGGCTTTCCTGTATAAGATAACAGTTGGGTAACAGTCTAATTTATTGAGTGACCGCCTCCTACGCCCATCACTTAGGTGGATTAAGATGGATTATTGTACTGATATTTAGTCTTTTCCTGATTTGTATTAACAACAAAAAATGATTACCGTACTTGATAATGTCACATTTATTTTGTTTCTTAATTGGGGTTTAGCTACACGTTAATATAGAGTATAATGGCAGCGTGCAGTGCTATCCCAGGTCATGTTATAAGGAGAACCCACTACACTAATCAGAGCCTTGTTTTAATTGTATTCTATTTTTGCTTTACAGAAAAATACAATGGACATGTTTTCTCTGCTACTATCAGGATTAAAAATAATCTGAATTATGAAAGCTGTATTATATTGGACACATCTCCTTTCAACATGACAAATCCCCAGTAAGTCAAATCAGGTTTTGTATACACCTAAACTGAGCCAGAAATATAAGAAAGCAGTTTATAAATCATCAAGTGTAAACTGTTTAAAGCAGTAATCCCCTCTAACTAACTCCTTCCCCTCTAACTGACTCCCCCCCTCTGACTGGCTCCCCCCTCTAACTGACTCCTCTCCCTCTAACTGACTCCTCTCCCTCTAACTGACTCCCCCCCTCTAACTGACTCCCCCCCCCTCTAACTAACTCCCCCCCCCCCTCTAACTAACTCCCCCCCTCTAACTAACTCCCCCCCTCTAACTAACTCCCCCCCCTCTAACTCCCCCCTCTCTAACTCCCCCCTCTAACTAACTCCCCCCCTCTAACTGACTCCCCCCCCTCTAACTGACTCCCCCCCCTCTAACTAACTCCCCCCCTCTAACTAACTCCCCCCCCTCTAACTCACCCCCCTCTCTAACTCACCCCCCTCTCTAACTCACCCCCCTCTCTAACTCACCCCCCTCTCTAACTCTCTCTCCCTCTCTAACTAAACCCCCCCTCAACTAACCCCTCCCCGTCTAACTAACCCTCCCCCTCTAACTATCTAATGTTATTAGATCGCTGTACAGTGCATATTATTATATCGCTGGGCAGTGCGTGTTATATCGCTGTGCGTGGGCATGTGATATCGCTGTTTGTAGCATGTTATTATATCGCTGTACGTGGCATGTTATTATATTGCTGTGCGTGTCATGTTATTATATCGCTGTACGTGGCATGTTATTATATTGCTGTGCGTGTCATGTTATTATATCGCTGTACGTGACATGTTATATCACTGTGCGTGTCATTTTTTTTTTTTTTAATTTGAAATTTTTATTAGATTAAGCGAAATTATACAGAAATACAACTTGTGGCATTTTATTTATTGCTGTGTGTGGCATTGTGGCAGGACGGCCTGTAGGCGAGGTCAGACGAGTCCACACGTGCATTTTCAGGGTAAACCAAATGTTCAGTGGTTTTATTTCTCCACAACACAAATAAACATTTGGGCACACTGTCCCTTTAAGGCAAAATAAAACTCATAAAAAGAATGCCTACTCTCCATAGGGAGATCTTGCTAAACTTTCCAGGCCCTATCTATCGAGCTTGCTGGCTTTGTCCAGTTCCCAACCCCTAAACATATACCACAATAGTTATGGAACAATATTAAAGTCCTTACTGTATCTTTGTTTGGGAATCTCTGTCCCTAGAGACAGTTTAGGAAATCCTTCTGGATAGGAGCTTGCACAGGACAGCTCTGTAGTCTGAGTCAGCCACCTACTACAAGCAGTAGCCTCCTTATCAAGCTGGTGGTCAGCTGTCTCAACTTATTTCCTGATTGCCCAAGTATTCTTACTGGGTTAACTTTCTGAGTGCTGGATGAAGGACTCAGATGTATGTTTCCCAGGCATAATAATCAGTACCTGAGTTCACCCTATCACATACCTCCCCTGTTTGTGTGTGACTAGGGCCCCACACGGCTGAAGCCCAAAACTCCACTCCTTCTCACAACAAAAAATCGGCATTTCCCAGGCCTATGCTGCATATCAAAAGAGAAGGGCTGGAGGACCATATACCACCGGGTCAACCTCGAGTTTGTGTCCTTCATGGTATTTAACCATTTTAAGAGTGCATGGTCAGTGACCAGGGTGAAGTGTACCCCCGCGACATAATGCCTCAAGGCCTCAATTGCCCATTTTACGGCGAGGCACTTCTTCTCAATGACAGAATACCTCACTTCCCTTGGGAACAGTTTCCGGCTGATGAACAATATGTGGTGTTCAACACCATCAAATTGCTGGGACAGCACTGCTCCCAGTCCTACCTCGGAGGACTCCGTCTGAATTATGAAGGGCTCCTTAAAATTTGGGCTCCGAAGAGCGGGACCCTCTGACAGGCACTTCTTTAACGTATCAAAGGCAGTTTGGCACTCCCAAGACCATCTAACTTGGGTCGGGGCACTCTTTTTTTGTTAAATCTGTTAAAGGTGGTGTAATCTATGAGAAATTTGGTATAAACCGCCTGTAGTAACCCCAAAAGGGGGCAGACTTGCGTCTTGGTCTGTGGGGTTGGGACTTCCTTTATGGCGGCCAACTTGCTGGCTAGTGGCCTTACTATCCCTTCCCCAATGGTGTAGCCCAAATATTTTGTAGTGGCTTTTTCCCAGGGCACATTTGTTTGGATTGGCAGTGAGCCCTGCTTCTCTTAATGACCTTAGGGCTGCCCTTAACCTTTTTATATTGGACTGGCAAGTCTGTAAGAGAAGCATCACTTGGTCTCCAGGTTGGAAGACCCTTAGGCCGCGCTTATTGTGCCGTCGATGGCGACGGTGACACGACGGGTGACGTCGCCGTCGCCACAGGCGAAAGTTATATTTCGCTGTGCGGCGGCATCACGGGTTTCCTGGCATTTGATTGGTTCAGGGGCTGTCACATGAGGCGACAGCCCTTGAAAAATCAAATATTGCCGGCTACCAGTTTTTGCGACGTCGCTCCGTCGCATTGTCGCCGCCGCGCTTACTATAAGCGTACGTGGCGGCGGCAATGCATTTATTTTCGGGCGACGTCGCCGGCACTATAAGCGCGGCCTTATGCGGGCATTTTGGTTATACTGCCTCTTGACGTTCTTGAGCAGATTTAAGATTTTCCTTAGCAAACCGACCTACCATGTCTAGGCGGTCTTGAAGGTCTATTACAGGGGTGCGCAAAGTGGGGGGCGCGCCCTTCAGAGGGCACTTTGGATTTTTTTGGGGGGGGCGCGGCTGCTTGCAGAGGTCCTGTGCTCTTCCCCGAGGCATTTTAATTAAATGACGGGGATCGCGTGAGGCCTCTGCAACAATAAAATTTACCTTGATTCAGACGCTGTGACCCATCGCCATGGCAACGCGGCGTCAAATTACGCCGCAGTGACATCACATGGCCGTCTCCATGGAAATGGGGTCACGTGACCCCATGGTGTCATTTGACGCCGCACACAAGTGAAGGGGGGGGGGGGGTTGCTGATAATTTGAGGTCATCCTGCATTAACTTCGCCATGAAGTTTGTTCCCTGATCAGTCAACTTTACCTGGGGCAGTCCTACCCAAGAGAATAGCTCTAACCACCTGTGAGCCACCTGTTTATCAGTGGCTGATCTCAGAGGGAAGGCCTCAGGATATCTGGTGGCATAATCTATGACAACTAGTATGAACTTATGTCCCTTCGCAGAGGGTTCTTAAGGTCCTACCAGATCTACACTAATCCTCGAGATCAAGGGCAGATGAACCAAGGTGGCCAGCTTCTGTCCCTTCTGGCTAGTCAACTGGCACTCAGGACATGTCTCACATAGTTTTATGATATTACCATGTAGAACCGGCACGAGATGCGGTCTTATCTCTGCCCAGATGACCACCCCACAGGAGAGTATGGGCTAGGGTAAACACTGTTTTAATAAAAACTTTAGGGACTAATATTTGTCGAATTACCTCCCCTGTTTGTGTTGCCTTATTCACACGATATAGGATGTCATTCAGTAGTTTGAAATGTGCGAACACCCTTACACCTTGTTCATTCACTACATTATCATTGATTCGTACAACCTTCTCATATTGTCTAGCCAGAGCTTCTTCTTCCCTCTGCCTCTGACGGAAGTCAGGAAAAGCCAGGTCTGGCAAAATTCCCATATCTGTCCGTTCCCCATCCTGGTCATTTCCCGCCATGACTTGCAGTTTGTTGGGCTGGCTAAGGTTACCAAAAGTCCCAGCTTTTCTTAACGGTCCTTTGGGACGCAGTGTCTATGGGGAAAGAGCTTTGGGGAAAAGGGGAACGAATAGGGGCCAACAATGTTCTGAAGTAGGGCCAGTCTCAGCCAAGTAGAACAGGGGCAGGTAGCAACTCCTAGTAGCAGTCTAGCCTCCCGATTTGTTGATGCGGAGTAGGATGTTCAACGTTGGGTATTTCTTTGTATCCCCATGGATACATTTGATAGTCCATGGAGATTCATAGGATAGTCGGTTGTTTTGGAGTAGGCCCTCTAGGAACAGGGTTTTTCAAGATCCTGAGTCCACCAGGGCTTTTACTGTTTTCCCCTCCACCGATGCTGGAACCAACCACGGATCGTGGTCCCCTTGGAGAAAAGCCCTGACAGTGGTTCTGCCATAGGAACAGTCCATCTTATCCTCTCCTGAATCCGCAAACTCCGTCATTAGCCAGGCCTCTTGATGGGGAACGGCGTTCGGAACTCTCCGCTGTGGGAAGGGATCTTCTCTTCTGGTTGGTGGTGGATTCCTCTCCACCGGATGGGTGGACAGGAACCCAGGATCTCGGGGAATACCGTGGGTGGCGTCCTCCTTTTTGGTGATCCAATGGCCTTAGATCTGGTACGGGTGTCTCTGCGAGTGTTTGTACCAGGACCCCTTCGAGATGGGAACGGGTCTTCCGATTGGGTTGACTGGACTTCCCGAGTCGGTGGGTGGTAGACACCTCGATTATCCGCTTTTTTCCTTCTGGCATCACCGAAAGCAGCTGGTATTTCCGCAGGTCGATCCCAACCACAATCCTATGCACACTTCCCCAGACTCTCTGATCTTGAACACATACTTCAATCTGACTTTTTGAGACTTGAAAACTGAATGTTCCAAAACAAACTGTTTTTAAACACTGACAAACTGTAACAATAGTATTCAGGACCAAGGCTAAATTTGTAAAGCTACTAATGTTGGATCTTCAGATCAGAACTATAATACCATTCTAGCCCCTGTCACTAGTTTCAAATATCTGGGCATATGGTTTGACCCACATTTAACATTTGGGTTGCAAATTGATATCCTGACATCCAAACCCTATGCCAAACTAGGTGTAGTTTACAGGAACAAATCCTCCCTAAGGCTGCGTCCAGGGTTGCAGCAGCCGTGCGGAGGCGCACTGCGGCTGAGGGAAAGCGAGTGCTTTCCCTGGCCTTGGTTAGCGCGCCATCCGGGGGCGTGTTGGGGGGGCGGGCCAGTGACGTCACGGAACTGGTTCGCCCTCATCCGGCCGCTCCTCCTTCTCTTACCGTGCACCCCAAAACTGGAACAGCCTACCGGAGACTCTCACAGCCGCCACCAGTCTAAGTTCTTTCAAAACGAAAGCTGTCTCACATTTGAATCTGGTCTGTAACTGTTACGCCTATAACAGGGGTTCGCAAATGTTCTTTGGCTGTGTCCCCTCTGTGTCTCGGTCCCTGTGCTCGCGCCCCCCCCCCTCCGGTGTGACCCGGCGTCAAATGACGCTGAGGTTCACGCGACATGACATCACGTGACCCTGCAGCGTCATTTGAAGCGCGTTGTCATGGTAACGTGAGCAGAAGCTGGCTGAATCCCGGTAAGTAAAGGTTGCAGAGGCCTCGCGCGGTCCCCTGGCATTTAATTTAAATGCCTCTGGGAAGAGCACGAGGCCTCTACAACCGCCTGCGCCTCCCCCAGAAACATCCCGTGCCCCCCAGTTTGCGCACCGCTGGCCTATAACATATTATCTTTAACAGTGCATGCAATGTCTTGTACATAATGTATAACCTTGTTCAGTTACTGTAACCGTGTATTTGTAACCATGTACTTGTCATCATAACTTTATGCCCAGGACCTACATGAAAACGAGAGGTAACTCTCAATGTATTACTTCCTGGTAACACATTTTATAAATAATAAATAAAAAATACTCGGGAAGCAGGGGGTCTCCGGGGCTGAAATGAATGGGGTTCAGCTCCGCAGACCCCCCTGCTTCAATACTGTGTTATTAAACTAAAAGCCATGCGATCGCCTGTTAGCGGGGGGCAGGGGCAGTGACTGATTCTCTGCTCTCACTGCGCCTCTCTTCCAGACCGATGCGACCGGTAGGATTAACGCAGCGGGAGTCCCATTCAGAAGAAGGGATCCCACTGTGTTAATCCTGATTGGCCACGGGGATTCGCGGGTGCTAGGACCGTGACCGTGGCGGATTCCGTGCAGACTGCGCTGCATCTGTAATGACTCCTCTCCTTTCCTCTCCTCAGATCTGGCTGGCTGAAGCCGTGTTGTGGAAGACGGGCGGCTGTGTGGCATGTCTTCCTGCTCAGCGCGGCTCTGAACACTTTCTTGGTGGCCTGTGTAATACTGGTGGTTATTTTAATGGCCGTGGAACTGCAAATAGACACAAAGTTTCTCCAGTGTGAGTCACAGAAATCTGGCTCTGTGCATCAGGAAAAAGATTTCCTTTGACCCATTCAATGGTCTGCTTGCAGCTGCAGTGAATATTCCCCTATAGTCCACATGAAGCAGTGGCAGGCCGGGGTATCTGGCCTGCACAGGGACACACTATAGGGCCATAATGGGCAAGGTACAATACAGTATATATACCTATTTCTGTCAGCTCAAAATATTCTTAGTCAATCATGAAGGAATATTGGTTTAAGCATTAAGTTAGCAAAATCCACTTTGATCTAGAATAACCTCTTTGTTCTGTCACGAGCTAATCATTTTCCAACATAAATTCTAACTTCATACTAAATTAACTAGTTACATGCTGAATATATATGTATACAGAGAATGCAGCATAATTAATATTTAGGATGATTTCAAGCCTATCTTCAGCACACACACACACACACACACACACACACACACACACACACACACACACACACACACACACACACACACACACACACACACACACACTGATACCCACACACACACACTGATACCCACACACACACACACACACACTGATACCCACACACACACTGATACCCACACATAGCAGACTGACACACACACATAGCAGACTGACACACACACATAGCAGACTGACACACACACATAGCAGACTGACACACACACATAGCAGACTGACTCACATACACATATACACTCAGAGCAAACACACGCCCACTGATACAGAGCAGATTGATACACACTGATACACACAGAGCAGACTGACTCACATACACACACAAATACACTGATACATAGAGCGAATTCATACACACAGCAGACTGACACACGAACAAACACGAATACACACAGCAGACGGACTCTTACACATACACAAATCAAATAATCTTTATTGGCATGACAAAAGAACTGTTATTCACAGATCAGACTGACTGATCTATCACTGATAGAGACAGAGCAGACGGACGGACACACACACTGATACACATGGAGCAGACTGACTCGAATACACACACTGATACACAGTTCAGACTGACTCAGATACACACATACACTGATTCACACAAAGGAGACTGACTCACACACACACAGATACACAGAGCAGACTCACACACCCAATGATACACTCTCAGCAGATTGACTCGGATACACACACATCAGACTGACTCACATACACACACTGATATACACAGAGCACACACAAGCACGCACACATGCACTGATGCAGACAGACTCACACACACACACACACAGAGCTGATTGACATACACACACACACATACACTGATACACAGAGCAGACTGACTCGCACACAAACACACATACACTGATGCACACAGAGCAAACTGGCACACAACAGACAAATACAGCAGACTGACTCAGATACAGACACACCCTGATACACACAGAGCAAACTAACTCACACCCACAAGTACACTGATACACAGAGCAAATTCACACACACACTGAAACACACAGAGTTGACTGACACACACACACTGATACACACAGACTGACTCAGATACACACATACACACATATACACTGAGCAGACTGACACACACATACACTGAAAAGCAGGCGCCAGGCTTATCAGATAACCCGCTCACAGGCGCCAGGCTTATCGGATAACCTGCTCGCAGGCGCCGGGTGTATCAGAGAACCTGCTCGCAGGCGCCGGGCGTATCAGATAATCCACTCGCAGGCGCCGGGTGTATCAGATAATCCACTCGCAGGCGCCGGGCGTATCAGAGAACCCGCTCACAGGCGCCGGGTGTATCAGATAATCCACTCGCAGGCACCGGGCGTATCAGATAACCCGCTCACAGGCGCCAGGCTTATCGGATAACCTGCTCGCAGGCGCCGGGTGTATCAGAGAACCTGCTCGCAGGCGCCGGGCGTATCAGATAATCCACTCGCAGGCGCCGGGTGTATCAGATAATCCACTCGCAGGCGCCGGGCGTATCAGAGAACCCGCTCACAGGCGCCGGGTGTATCAGATAATCCACTCGCAGGCACCGGGCGTATCAGAGAACCCGCTCACAGGCGCCGGGTGTATCAGATAATCCGCTCGCAGGCGCCGGGCGTATCAGATAACCCGCTCGCAGGCGCCGGGTGTATCAGATAATCCACTCGCAGGCGCCGGGCGTATCAGAGAACCCGCTCACAGGCGCCGGGTGTATCAGATAATCCACTCGCAGGCGCCAGGCTTATCGGATAACCTGCTCGCAGGCGCCAGGCTTATCGGATAACCTGCTCGCAGGCGCCAGGCTTATCGGATAACCTGCTCGCAGGCGCCAGGCTTATCGGATAACCCGCTCGCAGGCGCCAGGCTTATCGGATAACCCGCTCGCAGGCCCCAGGCTTATCTTATAACCCGCTCGCAGGCCCCAGGCTTATTGGATAACCCGCTCGCAGGCCCCAGGCTTATCGGATAACCCGCTCGCAGGCCCCAGGCTTATCGGATAACCCGCTCGCAGGCCCCAGGCTTATCGGATAACCCGCTCGCAGGCGCCAGGCTTATCTTATAACCCGCTCGCAGGCCCCAGGCTTTTCGGATAACCCGCTCGCAGGCGCCAGGCTTATCGGATAACCCGCTCGCAGGCGCCAGGCTTATCGGATAACCCGCTTGCAGGCGCCAGGTTTATTGGATAACCCGCTCGCAGGCGCCAGGCTTATCAGATAACCCCCTGATACCTTTTCATTTCTTGTCTGTCCTTCACAGTTCCCAGCGCATCCCACTGTTCAGCAATCTTCCATTGGATCAGCCTCTCTCTTCTGTCCATGTTCTTTGTGGAGGTGAGAAAATGAATATATTAGAGTATTTGAAAATGTAACTATTTCTACATATTTATATATATGAATATTATTATAATGGACGTTATAGGGAACAGTTATATGGAGTAATAGAAGGTGTTACAGGTTAAAAATATATATATATATACCACCTTGAGAAAGGTCCCGTTGGGGGACGGAAACGTTGGTTTTTGCGTCATTTTCTTATTGTATTGTATGTCTTTATTTATATAGCGCCATTAATGTACATAGCACTTCACAGTAGTAATACACGTGGTAATCAAATAAATACAAACATTTATTTGCCTACTTACCTGAGTGCTGCCCTCTGATTTCGTGTCAAAACGGTATCGTATATCTTATTATTACTTTATGGGACAAGCACCTAACTTTATGGACTTACCAGTGGAGTGCCTGCTGTTTCCTGTGATATATATACTGATAACCCATGCAAGTAGAGTGTAAACTGAAATTGTACCTGTTAGAAATAGACCACTAGATAAAGATATTTATAGTGACTAGTAACCTATATTACCATCTAATGATTGTGATGTTCTGCCAATTCAACAAGTGCTATACAATAATACTATAATAAACACAATATGCAATCATACATTGCCAATACAAAATGCAAACAAAGGTAAAAAAAAATATAATAAAAATATAGTGTAAAAATAGTAAAAATCCGTCTCAAAACACAGTCCTCCCGAGTCTTTGCAGCCTGGATACAGGAATCCCCAATCCCTCAAAGATATCTACAGACAAAGAAGAGAGCTGCTCATGTTCAAGCTCTGTCTGTGAGTGTGCACTTCTTATTGTGTCCAGTCCCATACAAGTGTTACACGAGTGCGCCTGTTCTCTTCTTTGTCTCTCTCTCTGTGTGTGTGTGTGTGTGTGTAGATAGATAGATATAGATGCAGCAGCTGGTACTCCGGTAGTGCAATAAGTGTACAGTAGGTGCTTGTCCCATAAAAATAGAATAGAAAAATATTTCCCATAGGAAAAAAGAGACAGCACTCTTTAGTAATCCAAAAATAGTATATTAAATATAAAAGGCACACTTACAGACCCAACGTTTCAGTCCTCAAAGAGGGACCTTCCTCAGGCGGGTGCTGAGAAACAATAAATGAAACCAACATATATATCCCCACACCCAGTGCAGCACAGACCAAAGTAATTAAACAATCACAATGCCAGAGTCTCCAGCAGGAGCGGACGTCATCCTGCAGGCAAAGCAATGAGGAGCACTCTGGCACAAAGAGCAGATACAGGCATACACATCATACTGTACCCCCACACACGCAAAGCATACTGTACCCCCACACGCGCAAAGCATACTGTACCCCCACACGCGCAAAGCAATGAGGAGCACTCTGGCACAAAGAGCAGATACAGGCATACACATCATACTGTACACCCACACACGCAAAGCATACTGTACCCCCACACGCGCAAAGCATACTGTACCCCCACACGCGCAAAGCAATGAGGAGCACTCTGGCACAAAGAGCAGATACAGGCATACACATCATACTGTACCCCCACACACGCAAAGCATACTGTACCCCCATACGCGCAAAGCATACTGTACCCCCACACGCGCAAAGCAATGAGGACCACTCTGGCACAAAGAGCAGATACAGGCATACACGTCACACTGTACCCCCACATGCGCAAAGCATACTGTACCCCCACACGCGCAAAGCATACTGTACCCCCACACGCGCAAAGCATACTGTACCCCCACACGCGCAAAGCACACTGTACCCCCACACGCGCAAAGCACACTGTACCCCCACACGCGCAAAGCATACCATTAGTACTTAAACAGGGGGGGAAATCATTGGTTTGTTATGTTCCCTTTGTGTCTGTAAACCTGCAGCAGTCTGTAAGTAGTCCCAGGTTTTATTCCCTCACTTCACTTCCCTCACTTGTAGTTTGGGTGATTTATGTTGTGAGTTTCCCTGCTAATCTTTTAGATCACGGTCACAGTTGAGCTGTTTATTTATGAATAGTACGATTTGCGCGTGTGGGGGTACGGTATGTATCCCTTTATTTGGTCTTTGTTCCAGGGTGCTCCTCAGGGTCTGTGTCTGCACTGGGTGTAGGGCTATACATGCTGGTTTCATCCATTGTTTCTCAGCACCCCCTGAGGAAGGTGTGTGTGTTTCCCTAACTGCTCCTATAACTCCTCCCATAACTGCTCCCTATAACTCCTCCCATAACTGCTCCCTATAACTCCTCCCATAACTGCTCCCTATAACTCCTCTGCTAACTCCTCCCATAACTCCTCCCATAACTGCTCCCTATAACTGCTCCCTATAACTCCTTCCATAACTGCTCCCTATAACTCCTCCCATAACTGCTCCCTATAACTCCTCTGCTAACTGCTCCCTATAACTCCTCCCATAACTGCTCCCTATAACTCCTCCCATAACTGCTCCCTATAACTCCTCCCATAACTGCTCCCTATAACTCCTCCCATAACTGCTCCCTATAACTCCTCCCATAACTGCTCCCTATAACTCCTCCCATAACTGCTCCCTATAACTCCTCCCATAACTGCTCCCTATAACTCCTCCCATAACTGCTCCCTATAACTCCTCCCATAACTGCTCCCTATAACTCCTCCCATAGCTGCTCCTATAACTCTCCCCTAACGATATATATAAGATATGATACATTATACGATATGATATGATACAGTAATACAATATATCAACTTAGTATAATGAAGTCATGTTAATTATAAATAACTTTTGTGCTTCTATCAGACAGTTTTGAGGATCATTATTCTTGGAATATGGGATTATATTGAAAATAAAATTGAGGTGGGTATTTTTCCCCTTTTTTGTTTGTTTTGTATAAAGACTACACATGCAAAGCTTTGGGTCCTGTCCAGTATGCTGTAAATCCATCTTATAGTCGGGGAAAGTACGTCCCATGCATCGGATCGGAAAATAAACCCCATGCTTCTAAAGAGAATGACCCGCGTGTGTAAGGAGCCGCGTTGTGACAGTGTGTACTTTCATACTATTGCACAACACGCGCCATAGCAAATGTGAAAGAGAAGAATTGCCATGTTTGTATTGTCTTTGCTCTGGGACATCGTGCGTGCGCAGGGCTCCAGTGTGCTGAGGTTTCATTATTCCTCTCCTAGCTGCTCCTTGTACTGGGGTTAATGTTAATTACATGATGTAAAGCAGCGGAGCGCAAAGTGGGGGCGCGACCCTCAGGGGGGCGGGAGATTTTGCTGGGGGGGGGGGGGGCGCAGGCAGTTGCAGATGCCCAGCGCTCTTCCCCCAGGCATTTAAATTAAATACCGGGGGATCGCGTGAGGCCTCGGCAACTGTTTACTTACCGGGATTCAGCCGGCTGTGATGCGTCGTCATGGCAACGCGGCATCATCTGACGCTGCGGCGCCACGTGACGTCACACGCGTCAAATGACGCCGCGGGTCACGTGATGTCACATGATCCCACAGCGTCATCTGACACGGATGAAGGTAGGCGGGGGGCTCGAAAGCCGAGGGAGAGAGACGGGGGGGCGCAGCACTAAAAGTTTGCGCTCCCCTGAAGTACAGAAAGGATGTAGAGGAAGGTCTGTGCTTCTCCAGGGCAGCGGGAGCCAGAGGGATTAGTTATGGAAAAAGCAACGCACAAATGTTGATACTTGAAATTATAATATTGCACAGAGTAACACGCCCCCTAACTGCTCCTATAACTGCTCCCTATATTTCCTCCATTAACTGCTCCTATACCCGCTCCCTATATCTCCTCCATTAAATCTGCTCCTATAACTCCTCCCCTAACTGCTCCTATAACTCTTCCCCTAACAGCCCCTATAACCTCTCCCTATATCTCCTCAACTAGCTGCTCCTATAACCGCTTCCTATAACTCCTCCCCTAACTGCTCCTTTAACCACACCCTATAATTCCTCCCCTAACTGCTCCTATATTTATTCAGAACCTCAAATCTCAGTTGTTGCCGGACAGCTATGGATAATTGAGAATGCATCTAACAATACAATGCAACACAATAAAATGTGGCCCCCGCAATGGAACAAGATCATTTGTTGCGTTCCTTTTCCCTGTGACTGTGGATCTGTATCGAGGTGCTGCAATGCGTCCCCATTAACATAGCGCAAACGTGTCTCCATGCGTCGGTGTGCGCCAGCAGGAGATGTATGGATCTTCTTAATGTCTCTCATTAGCCGCTGATCTCTCCGGAGCCGAGCTTATAACACCCGTTAGACCGGGGTGGCCAACTCCCGTCCTCATGGGCCATCAATAGGTCAGGGTTTCAGGATATCCCTGCTTCAGCACTGGTGGCTCAGTCAAAGACTGGGCCAGCTGTGCTGAAGCTGGGACTGATTGACCCACTTGTGCTGAAGCTGAGACTGAGTGAGCCTCCTGTGCTGCAGCAGGGATCTCCTGAGAACCTGACCTTGGTTGGTGGTCCTTGAGGACTGGAGTTGGCCGTCCTTTGGTTCGAGCAAAGCTTCCCCAGTTACAGGCGCTATTTAGATCCATGTCTTGATAATATTGCGCAGACTCTTTCCCCCGAAACGTTTACTGGCCAATAGGAGACCGGCCTCTCAATACATGGGTGCCGAGTCCGACGGGCCAGTTTGCAGCAGTTTTTTGGAGTGACCCGTGATACGTTTTCCCTGTGAGTGCATCTTTCCCAGAGGAAACTCTTCTTCTAGAGCCTTCAGTGACCAAAGCCAATTCACGCCTGAAAGCTGGATCTGTGTGTCTGCTTAGGTACTTGACGGCGCATTAGTGGTGTTATCGCTGGCTCCAATGGTGGCGTCTACAGTAGCCAACGGTCCTAGTAGTCCCTGGGACGCTATCAGCCTCATCATAGCTCTGCGACTGTGGAGAGTGAAGAGAATTATTGACGGTAAGTAGGCACATCCCGGCTGCAAACTATACGTGTGAGAACTGGGCCAATTTGCCCATTGAAATGCACTAATCCGCACGGAGCTGGGGGAAGGCTCTTTGTCAATTGGCAGATTTTGTTTTTCTTTTACTATACACAGCCTGTGATTACCTTTTATTGAAAACGAATGACCTAAGCTGCCGATCGATTCGTTCTCCCGTGATCAATCGGCAAAGATCCTGTTTCCCAGGGTTCACTAAATGGCTGCCTGTCTGTTTCAAATCAATCCTTCAGTCAGCGTAACTCAGCAGCTACCATGTATCCTTATATTACCAAGGTAACATTAGCTATTGTTACAGTTTGCAGCTCAAACCGCTGGGAACATTGGCAACAAATGATCCCAAACAGGAAAGTGTTGCAAAGATCTTACACTGCTGGGGAGGTGGGGTAAAGCCTGCTATAGAAATGAAAGGCTGCTCAGAAATGTTGGTGTATTGCGGGGAAAGATGAAATCCTCCCGCAGGTAAACTTGTATTTGTTTGTTTCTATATCCTTAGGGTCCTGGGTAATTATAGTATGAGCTGCGTATTCCCCTCTCCGCCTGTATTATTACCAATGAGGGTTTATACCGGAGGTTAGTTCATTTGTACTCAACATCAAACGAGAGAGGGCCTAGATACAGCAGGGGCGGCCAGCTCCAGTGCTCAAGGGCCACCAATAGGTCAGGTTGTGAGGATATCCCTGCTTCAGCACAGGTGCTGAAGCAGGGACTGATTAAGCCACCTGCCCTGAAGCAGGGACTGATTGGGCCACCTGTGCTGAAGCTGGGATATCCTGAAAACCTGACCTGTTGATGGCCCTTGTGGACTGGAGTTGTCCGCCCCTGGCATAGTGCAACAATGTACATGTATATATACAGGTATATACACCGCAATGTACATGTATATATACAGGTATATACACCGCAATGTACATTTATATATACATGTATATACACCGCAATGTACATTTATATATACATGTATATACACCGCAATGTACATTTATATATAATGTATATACACTGCAATGTACAGTTATATATACATGTATATACACCGCAATGTACATGTATATATACAGGTATATACACCGCAATGTACATGTATATATACAGGTATATACACCGCAATGTACATGTATATATACAGATATATACACCGCAATGTACATTTATATATACATGTATATACACCGCAATGTACATTTATATATACAGGTATATACACCGCAATGTACATGTATACATACAAGTATATACACCGCAATGTACATGTATGTATACAGGTATATACACCGCAATGTACATTTATATATACATGTATATACACCGCAATGTACAGTTATATATACAGGTATATACACCGCAATGTACAGTTATATATACAGGTATATACACCGCAATGTACATGTATATATACACCGCAATGTACATTTATATATACATGTATATACACCGCAATGTACATTTATATATACATGTATATACACCGCAATGTACCTGTATATACATGTATATACACCGCAATGTACATTTATATATACATGTATATACACCGCAATGTACATTTATATATACATGTATATACACCGCAATGTACATTTATATATACAGGTATATACACCGCAATGTACATTTATATATACATGTATATACACCACAATGTACATTTATATATACATGTATATACACCGCAATGTACATTGATATATACATGTATATACACCGCAATGTACATTGATATATACATGTATATACACCGCAATGTACATTGATATATACATGTATATACACCGCAATGTACATTGATATATACATGTATATACACCGCAATGTACATTTATAAATACATGTATATACACCACAATGTACATTTATATATACATGTATATACACCGCAATGTACATTTATATATACATGTATATACACCACAATGTACATTTATATATACATGTATATACACCGCAATGTACATGTATATACACCGCAACGTACATTTATATATACATGTATATACACCGCAATGTACATGTGTATATATACATGTATATACACCGCAATGTACAGTTATATATACATGTATATACACCGCAATGTACATGTATATATACAGGTATATACACCGCAATGTACAGTTATATATACATGTATATACACCGCAATGTACATGTGTGTGTATATATACATGTATATACACCACAATGTACATTTATATATACATGTATATACACCGCAATGTACATTTATATATACATGTATATACACCGCAATGTACATGTATATACACCACAACGTACATTTATATATACATGTATATACACCGCAATGTACATGTGTGTATATATACATGTATATACACCGCAATGTACAGTTATATATACATGTATATACACCGCAATGTACATTTATATATACATGTATATACACCACAATGTACATTTATATATACATGTATATACACCGCAATGTACATTTATATATACATGTATATACACCGCAATGTACATTTATATATACATGTATATACACCGCAATGTACATTTATATATACATGTATATACACCACAATGTACATTTATATATACATGTATATACACCGCAATGTACATTTATATATACATGTATATACACCGCAATGTACATTTATATATACATGTATATACACCACAATGTACATTTATATATACATGTATATACACCGCAATGTACATTTATATATACATGTATATACACCACAATGTACATTTATATATACATGTATATACACCGCAATGTACATTTATATATACATGTATATACACCACAATGTACATTTATAAATACATGTATATACACCACAATGTACATTTATATATACATGTATATACACCGCAATGTACATTTATATATACATGTATATACACCACAATGTACATTTATATATACATGTATATACACCGCAATGTACATTTATATATACATGTATATACACCGCAATGTACATGTATATACACCGCAACGTACATTTATATATACATGTATATACACCGCAATGTACATGTGTATATATACATGTATATACACCGCAATGTACAGTTATATATACATGTATATACACCGCAATGTACATGTATATATACATGTATATACACCACAATGTACATTTATATATACATGTATATGCACCGCAATGTACATTTATATATACATGTATATACACCGCAATGTACATGTATATACACCACAACGTACATTTATATATACATGTATATACACCGCAATGTACATGTGTGTATATATACATGTATATACACCGCAATGTACAGTTATATATACATGTATATACACCGCAATGTACATTTATATATACATGTATATACACCGCAATGTACATGTATATATACAGGTATATACACCGCAATGTACATGTATATATACAGGTATATACACCGCAATGTACATGTATATATACAGGTATATACACCGCAATGTACATTTATATATACATGTAAATACACCGCAATGTACATTTATATATACATGTATATACACCGCAATGTACATTTATATATACATGTATATACACCACAATGTACATTTATATATACATGTATATACACCGCAATGTACATTTATATATACATGTATATACACCGCAATGTACATGTGTATATATACAGGTATATACACCGCAATGTACATTTATATATACATGTATATACACCACAATGTACATGTGTATATATACATGTATATACACCGCAATGTACATTTATATATACATGTATATACACCACAATTTATTAACGTTTCAAAGCATTTGTTTTCTTGGGAGACATCAAATGATTAAAAAAACGTGCCTGTTTCCTTTGCAGATAATGTCAAACACCTTGGTACAAGGATGGAAAACCTCAAACAGTATCTGACACTATATTATTATTATTATTATCATCATGTATAAGGTGACAATAGCACAATGCGTTGGAGTGATGACACCAGGCGGTCCTCGCTATCCAGCGTTTCACTTCACAACGAATGGCGTATCCAACGCTTTGCAATGCCACCCTATGGGCCGTTATCCCAGCGGTGCGCAGACTGCCTGCGCCCCCTCACCTGCTGCCTCCTCGGTTGCGCTCCCCCCCTCGCCTCTAATGATGCGTGAAATGACGCTGCCGGGTCATTTGACGTCGCGTCTCCATGGTAACGGGCGTAATTTGACGCCGCGTTGCCGTGGAGACTCGTGGACAAGAAGCCGGTAAGTAAATTTATAGAGGCCTCGCGCTCTTAGCGCGGGGCCTCTAACCACCGCGCAGCCCGCGCCCCCCCAATAAAGCCCCCCAGTTTGCGCACCGCTGCGTTATCCGCCGCTCACCGCCACTGATTAACATGGGACTCGCGTTACAACGCTACTCCCAGAACGGGTTCCGGTGGATAACCGAGGACGCCTGTGTAGGTATAAAAGGATAACGGTAACATTGATAGGTGCAGAGGTAAGGCGGGAACTGGGCCCAAGAGCTAGCAATCTTAATACACTTAATACAGGATCTATATACTGTAACAAGACACAGGAAAGTGTTCTGTGTCAGGGCAGCATAAGTACGCTCTATACAAAGCGTGGCCAACTCCAGTCCTCAAGGGCAGCATATCCCTGCTTCAGCACAGAGCCACTGATTGAGCCACCTGTGCTGAAGCAGGGCTAGTCTGAGAACCGGACCTGTTGGTGGCCCTTGAGGACTGTAGTTGGCCGACGCAGAGAGACCCGGCGGGGAGACTGGCGCTCTCCGCTCATGGTGCAGTTGGATGGTCACAGATCTGTACATGGTGTTCCTTTCCCGGCAGCGTTCGTACAGCCCGTGAAAGTGGAGCTGGAGAATGTCGTTCAGCAGTACGAGAAAGCAAAGCTGATCCAGGAGGAGCAGCAGGAGAGGCTGACGCAGATATGCCAAGAACAAGCAGTAAGTGCAGGGCCTGCAGGGCCGTGTCTCCCGCACGGGGAATGTGCGCCTCCTATATACAGGCACTGTTACTGCATCTCATTCATCCCTGGAACACTGGTCAGGTTTTCAGGATATCCCTGCTTCAGCGCAGGTGGTGCAAGCAACGACTGAGCCAGTGATTGGACCACTAGTGCTGAAGCAGGGATATCCTGAGAACCTGACCTGTTGGTGGCCCTTGAGGACTGGAGTTAGCCAGTCCTGTGTTGCACATTGTGTTGTTCCAGGATTTGCACATTTATAGTATAATAAGATTGGTTTATAAAGCCTTTTCTTTCCATTTGTTTGCACACACACACACACAGACACACAGACGCACACAGACGCACACAGACGCACACAGACGCACACAGACGCACACAGACACACAGACGCACAGATGCACAGACACACACAGACGCACAGACACACAGACACACACAGACGCACACAGACACACACAGACGCACACAGACGCACACAGACACACACAGACGCGCACAGACATGCACAGACACACACAGACGCACAGATGCACAGACACACACAGACACACACCTTCAATTTAACCGACATGCTCTCTCTCTCCATATATAGCAAATACGAATCCCACATTGTGAGCACATTCACAGTCTCAGACAGGTCTGCGGCCCTTCCCCGTTACCACGGAGCATACAGTGCTTCCACTGCAGCCAGGGATTCTGGGTAAGGACATGCAAATGAGCACAGCATGTCACTTTTTGCTTCTTGTCCCTATAAGCCTTATGCCTGCCATGCTCTTTTGCATGTCATTACCCAGAATCCCTGGCTGCAGTGAAAGCGCGGTATGCCAGGTGCTACTGGGAAAGGCCGGGCTGTGGCCTGTGTGAGACGTGAACGTGCGGATGTGGGGTTGTATTTGCCGTACATAGGAGGGTTTTTGTCACTTTTGTACCCTCTGTGGCTTATTTTGTGTCATATTGATATATATGTATATATTTGCCTGCCATATCCCTAATATATCTTCATGCAGGGGGCTTTAGGTGTTTATTTTGCGCGACTGTGTGTATATCCAGTCATATCTGGTCCCCGTCCCTTTTTATAGAAGGGCATTGTGCAGCCAAAGAGATTGAAGGGAAGACCAATAATTGGCTTCTGAGAAGGAACAGATCCAAGGAAAATAGGAGCGGGCCATTCCTACCCAGGCAGCGAGTGCGCACAAGCGTGGCTGCAGGCGGGAAGGGCCTGTGTGATGCGCCGGTTACACTGATACAGCCTTTTATCCGCGATGCTGCAGTGCCGCGCTAGGCCCACATTCATGGAGCTGTGATGGCCTCTTTAACGGGAACCCTATGTGAGGTTAACGCATGTGGCGGGCATCTCCAGCCCTCAAGGGCCACCAGCAGGTCAGGGTTTCAGAATATCCCTGCTTCAGCACACGTGGCTCAAGCAGGGATATCCTGCACACCTGGCCTGTTGGTGGCCCTTGAGGGCTTGAGTTGCCCACCCCCGGTTCAGCTGGTATCATGTTGGTATCCTGCTCTTTTGAACTAGGAGCAGCTAGTCTTGGTATCCTCTCCCTGCCCTGTGTGAGACTGCAGTAAGTTCCCATTATTTGCAGGTAGCATGGCCCGAAGCAACGTGACATGAGCCTGTTCTAATGAGCCGGTGCTTCATGCATTAGTGCAGATGGGCAGCCTTTTTTTTTTTCAGGCGTGTCAACAGATTGAACATTTTTGGGCAAGCCACTGTCTTATTGCCCCCCCCCTCACTCAACTCCCTCCTCCACTCAATTCCCTGCTCCTCCTAACTCAATTCCCCCCTCCTCACTCAATTCCCTCCTCTCACTCCATTCCCCCCTCCTCCTCTCACTCCATTCCCCCCTCCTCCTCTCACTCAATTTCCCCCTCCTCTCACTCAATTTCCCCGTCCTCTCACTCAATTCTCTCCTCCTCCTCTTACTCAATTCCCCCCTCCTTTCTCACTCAATTTCCCCCTCCTTTCTCACTCAATTTCCCCCTCCTTTCTCACTCAATTCCACCCTCCTTTCTCACTCAATTCCACCCTCCTTTCTCACTCAGTTCCCCCCTCCTTTCTCACTCAATTCCCCCCCTACTTTCTCAATCAATTCCCCTCTACTTTCTCACTCAATTCCCCATCTCTTTCACTCAATTTCCCCCCCTCATTCAATTCCCCCACTCCTCACTCAATTCCCCCACTCCTCACTCAATTCCCCCTCCTCTCTCACTCAATTTCCCCCTCCTCTCTCACTCAATTCCCCCCTCCTTTCTCACTCAATTCCCCCCTACTTTCTCACTCAATTTCCCCTCCTCATTCAATTCCCCCACTCCTCACTCAATTCCCCCTCCTCTCTCACTCAATTCCCCCCCACCCCTCACTCAATCCCCCATCTCTCTCACTCAATTCCCTGACTCCCCCTCTCACTCAACCCCCCCTCTCACTCAATCCCCCCTCCTCTTACTCAATTCCCCCAATACACTCACTCAATTTCCCTCCTCCTTTCTCCCTTAATTCCCCCCGCTCACTCAAATCCCTCCTCCTCTCACCCTCAATTCTCTCCTCCTCCTCTCGCTCAATCCCTATCCTCCCTCCCTCAATTTGCCCTTCTCTCAATCAATTCCCCCTCCTCCTCTCACTCCATTCCCCCTCCTCCTCTCACTCAATTCCCCCCTCCTCTTGCTCAATTTCCCCCCTCCTCTCACTCAATTTCTCCCTCTCCTCCTCTCGCTCAATCACCCCCCCTCTCACTCAATTTCTCCTCTCTCACTCAATTCCCCCACTCCTCACTCAATTCCCCTCTTCTCTCACTCAATACCCTCAATCCACTCACTCAATTCCCCTCCTCCTTTCTTACTCAATTCCCCCCTCCTCTCACTCAATTCCCCCCTCCTCTCACTCAATTCTCTCCTCTCTCACTCAATTTCCCCCTCCTCTCACTCAATTTCCCTCTACTTTCTCAATAAATTCCCCATCTCTCTCACTCAATTCCCTGCCTTCTCCTCTCACTTAATCCCCCCTCTCACTCAATCGCCCCTCCTCTCTCACTCAATTCCCCCAATCCACTCACTCAATTCCCCTCCTCCTTTCTTACTCTATTCCCTCCTCCTCTCACTCAATTTCCCCCTTCTCTCAAATTCTCTCCTCCCCATACTCAATTCTCCCCAGTCCTCTCTCACTCCATTCCCCCCCCCCCCTACTTTCTCACTCCATTCCCCATCTCTCACTCGATTTCCCCTAAGGCCTCAGGTCTTGCGGCGGGGGGGAGCTGGGCCCCTGTGGGCGGCACCGGAAGTTGGGCCTGGCATCTAGCCACTCCTGCATTAGTGAATGAGGTGTGTAGATGTGTCATCTCCTCTTTTAACACAAGATGGCAGCAGAGTCCCTTTATTGGATACCTATCTGTACAACAGCGGCCCATTGCAGTTCTAACCACTTTTGCTGCCAGAGGGGGCAGCATTGCGCTGCTGCGACATGTTTAAGCGCTTACTTCTGGCTGATTGACACCAATTCTACACAAATCTGACACCTGAAGTATTATTAAAGTCAGTGTGTAAGCCTGGGGACGCGGAGACCCCGGGACAGGTTTGATCTCCTCTGGCTTCTCCCTTCTGTGTGATTTCTCAGTGCTGAACAGGGGTTTGCGCAGGCAAGGCCCCCTCTCTCCTCCCTCCTTATCAGTACCGGCTCTCAAACAAATAATTCTTCTTGATTCCCAAAGATGACACAGCTGTTTTCTGCCCGTCTCATCCCGTGTGTATAAGGCAGATAATGGCGTAGTTGGGCCCTATTAAAGGCTCTGTGTGATATTTGCGATGTGTCTCAGTTTGAGATCAGGCAGCTGAGGGCTCACCTCGCGCAGCAAGATCTGGATCTAGTGGCAGAGCGGGAACGCGCCTTGAAGCTCCCCCACCAACTCCAGAGACAGAGTGACAGGTTCAAGGTCATGGGGACCGGAGATTCGGACGAAGATGCAACGGAAAACATCACGGAGCTGGCCCATGGTGAGTAACGGTTATATATATATATATATGGAATAGAAAACCCCATAGCATGTAACCCCAACGCTCAAATCAAACCCCATACCATAAGGGACAAGGGGGCTTAACTCAAGTCAACAAGTCCCCCCCCCCCCCCAACATGTCAAGTGTACAGGATATCCCTGCTTCAGCACAGGTGACTCAATAAGTGGCTTAGTCGAAGACTGAGCCACCTGGGCTGAAGCTGGGATATCCTGAACACCTGACCTGTGGGGGGGGGGGGGGGGGGTGTTGTTGACTGGAATTAAGCCCCCCTGGCATTAGGTATACGAAATTATAACCGTGGTGGGTACAGGCCCCACAGTGTATATGTACACACACCAGCATCTGCAACAATGGGGGGATGTATTATATTATAATATTGGTGCAAAGTCTTGGTCCACACTCATAAACACCCACTCAGTAAGTATACACTCATAAAACACCCACTCAGTAAGTCTACACTCGTAAACACCCACTCAGTAAGTCTATTATGAAAGAATCCAAATGAAGCCCCTGGTGGGCGTTGCTGATAGTGTTGAATACGTCCTGCCACCTTCTTATACCTGTCTGCAATTAAGCACAGCGCGCACCTCCCAGTGTAATAAGCTGTGATTAGTCCTAGTAAGGTAAGGCGATGCCAAGTGTGAGCTCACACACACATGTAACCCGTCCAGGGATGTTAAACACGTATGTCACTGTGCCTCCCCACCACTCCTCCACCGTACCACTCCTCCACCGTACCTCTCCACCACTCCTCCACCGTACCTCCCCACCACTCCTCCACCGTGCCTCCCCACCACTCCTCCACCGTGCCTCCCCACCACTCCTCCACTGTACCTCTCTCTCCACCCTACCTCTCTCTCCACCCTACCTCTCCACCACTCCTCCACCGTGCCTCCCCACCACTCCTCCACCGTGCCTCTCCACCACTCCTCCACCGTACCTCTCTCTCCACCACTCCTCCACCGTACCTCTCTCCACCCCTCCTCCACCGTACCTCTCTCCACCACTCCTCCACCGTACCTCTCTCCACCACTCCTCCACCCTACCTCTCTCTCCACCACTCCTCCACCGTACCTCTCTCCACCACTCCTCCACCGTACCTCTCTCCACCACTCCTCCACCCTACCTCTCTCTCCACCCTACCTCTCCACCACTCCTCCACCGTGCCTCTCTCCACCACTCCTCCACCCTACCTCTCTCTCCATCCTACCTCTCCACCACTCCTCCACCCTACCTCTCCACCACTCCTCCACCGTACCTCTCTCTACCACTCCTCCACCGTACCTCTCTCCACCACTCCTCCACCGTACCTCTCTCTCCACCCTACCTCTTCACCACTCCTCCACCGTACCTCTCTCTCCACCCTACCTCTTCACCACTCCTCCACCGTACCTCTCTCCACCACTCCTCCACCGTACCTCTCTCCACCACTCCTCCACCGTACCTCTCTCCACCACTCCTCCATCGTACCTCTCTCCACCACTCCTCCATCCTACCTCTCTCCACCACTCCTCCACCCTACCTCTCTCTCTCTCAATGGTGAATACTGACTGGGCACAGCACAGTACCAGAGAAACCAGATGACGACAAGAAGCTTTGTCGGGCTATACCAACTCAGTTCAGGGGTGCGGAGCATTCCACGACTGCGTATATAATACTGTGGACGTTTAAGACTTCGGTTTTTAACATCATTAGATGAGATACATTTTTTGCAAGTCCAATATTTGTGAGAGTTCCTACTTGGCATCGCCTTTTCTTATTACTAGTTACAATGTATTGCACTGTGGGAGGTGTGCGCGCGGTGCTTTCTTGAAGATATATATACACTAGCTGTACCCGGCGTAACATATACTGATCTGGGAGATCTAAAATGTTGTTAATTAAACATGACTCTCTGTTTTCACCCCTCCCTGTAACATCTTGCTGTCTCTTGTCCTCTCTTCCCCACCTTACGCTCCTCTCTGTCACACTACACTCCCTCTCCTCCTACTCATCTCATCTGTCTCCTCCTCTCCTTGCTGTCTCTCTGTTTCCTCCTCCTACTGCCCTGTGTGTCTCTCCTCCCCTCTCATTGCACTCTCTCCTGCCCCATGTGCACACTACTCTCCATTCCTTCCGCCTTGTCATCCCTCTGTCTTCTCATCTCCTTGTTATCTTTCTCCTCTCCTTGCTATCTCCTTGCTGTCTCTCTGTCTCCTCTCCCTGCTGTCTCTCTGTCTCCTCTCCCCTCCTTTCTGTCTCTCCTCCCCTCTGTCATGCCCTGCTCCTCTTTGCACCCCCCCTCCATACTGTCTGCTCCTCTGTGCACACTACACTTCCGCCTCTCCTAGTCATGCGTCTCCTCTTCTTGCTGTCTCTCTGTTTCCTCCTACTACTAACCTTGCTGTTTCTCCTCCCCCAAGTGCACACTGCTCTCCGCTGTCTCTCTCTGTCTCCTCTCCGCTCCCCCTTCATCATGCGCTGCTCCTCTTTGCGCTCTCCCCCCCCCTCTCTTTGCACTCCCTGCCTTATTGTGCCTGCTCCTCTCTGTGCACACTGCACTCCCTCCTCTCCTAGTCATCCCCCCATGTTGCCTGGGTGAGTGAGAGGCCGCTCAGTCTATCACAGAAGGGGAAGGATGTATATATATATAAAAGTCTTTATATAATGCTGACGGTATACTCAACGCTTTACAAAGACAATACAGTACAGGGAATTAATAATATAATAAATGCAGCCAAGTCAGACAAAAGGCAAGGAAATCCCTGCCCCGGAGAGCTTACAATGTATGTGCTATGCTGGGAGAGTTACAGAGACAGCAGGTGAGGGGATAAGTGCAGGATATGGCTGTGCTTGGCCACAGTGGCTGGTAGGAGTGACTGTGAGCCGGGCCAGATGATGGCTGCGCCTGCGCACTGAGCCTGCGGTTACAGACGCCCCGCGCTCTTCCCCACAACAATTAAACTGGTTGCCGGGGGAGAGTGCCGGGCCTTTAACGCTCTTACCTGGTCCGGCGGCATCTCCACCCGCAGGGTCCCGTCAACATGGCGCAGCGACGTCAAGACGTCCTGTTGCCATGGCAACATGATGCCACGACATCTGAAGAGGAGGTGCCGCGCCAGACCAGGTAAGAGGCCCAGCGAAAGCCCCTGACTGTGGGTGTGGGACAGTAGCCGGGAGTGCAGGCTGTTGGGATGCTTCCTTTGCGATGTGAGTTTTTAAGGTTGGTCGGTATTACATTAGATGGGTTAACACCATTAGCAGGGAAAGAGGTGGCAGGGAGGTGTGGGCGAGAGCAGGCGTGTGTATGGCTGGGTCCAGGATTAGGAGACATCCAGGAGCAGGCAGGAAGAGTAGAGAGAGAGGAGGTGAATAGAGGATCTGTGGGGTGCTTTTTATTGAGGGTTGTAGAAGTTGCTGGGTAATGTGTGTACACAGGGGTGTAGTGTATGGGCACATGCATAAGTGGAGGGGAGGAGAGATGAAGAAATGTGGATAGAAGGGGGGGAGTGGGGACGTTGGAGAGAACAGAAATGTTTACAAAAGGAGTGAGGAAACAGCAAACAGGAAAAGCAATAAGGATGGCTTAATGAGATGCAGGGAGAGAGGGGAGAGGTCCCAGGTATTGGGGAGATGAGGAGGTGAGAGAGCAGTTGTAGAAATCAGGCCTGGGAGGGTATAATGAGATGCAGGGAGAGAGGAGAGAGGTCCCAGGTATTGGAGGAGATGAGGAGTAGGAGGTGAGAGAGCAGGTGTATAAATCAGGCCTGGGAGGGTATAATGCGATGCAGGGAGGGAGGGGAGAGGTCCCAGGTATTGGGGAGATGAGGAGGTGAGAGAGCAGTTGTAGAAATCAGGCCTGGGAGGGTATAATGAGATGCAGGGGGAGAGGGGAGAGGTCCCGGGTATTGGAGGAGATGAGGAGTAGGAGATGAGAGCAGGTGTATAAATCAGGCCTGGGAGGGTATAATGAGATGCAGGGAGAGAGGGGAGAGGTCCCAGGTATTGGAGGAGATGAGGAGGTGATGGAGCAGGTGTATAAATCAGGCCTGGGAGGGTATAATGAGATGCAGGGAGAGAGGGGAGAGGTCCCAGGTATTGGAGGAAATGAGGAGTAGGAGGTGAGAGCAGGTGTATAAATCAGGCCTGGGAGGGTATAATGAGATGCAGGGAGAGAGGGGAGAGGTCCCAGGTATTGGAGGAGGTGATGGAGCAGGTGTATAAATCAGGCCTGGGAGGGTATAATGAGATGCAGGGAGGGAGGGGAGAGGTCCCAGGTATTGGAGGAGATGAGGAGGTGATGGAGCAGGTGTATAAATCAGGCCTGGGAGGGTATAATGAGATGCAGGGAGGGAGGGGAGAGGTCCCAGGTATTGGAGGAGGGAGGAGATGAGGAGGTGATGGAGCAGGTGTATAAATCAGGCCTGGGAGGGTATAATGAGATGCAGGGAGAGAGGGGAGAGGTCCCAGGTATTGGAGGAGATGAGGAGTAGGAGATGAGAGAGCAGTTGTATAAATCAGGCCTGGGAGGGTATAATGAGATGCAGGGAGAGAGGGGAGAGGTCCCAGGTATTGGAGGAAATGAGGAGTAGGAGATGATGGAGGGTATAATGAGATGCAGGGAGAGAGGGGAGAGGTCCCAGGTATTGGAGGAGGTGATGGAGCAGGTGTATAAATCAGGCCTGGGAGGGTATAATGAGATGCAGGGAGAGAGGGGAGAGGTCCCAGGTATTGGAGGAGGTGATGGAGCAGGTGTATAAATCAGGCCTGGGAGGGTATAATGAGATGCAGGGAGAGAGGGGAGAGGTCCCAGGTATTGGAGGAGATGAGGAGGTGATAGAGGAGGTGTATAAATCAGGCCTGGGAGGGTATAATGAGATGCAGGGAGAGAGGGGAGAGGTCCCAGGTATTGGAGGAGATGAGGAGGTGATGGAGCAGGTGTATAAATCAGGCCTGGGAGGGTATAATGAGATGCAGGGAGGGAGGGGAAAGGTCCCAGGTATTGGAGGAGATGAGAAGTAGGAGGTGAGAGAGCAGTTGTAGAAATCAGGCCTTGGAGGGTATAATGAGATGCAGGGAGAGAGGGGAGAGGTCCCAAGTATTGGAGGAAATGAGGAGTAGGAGGTGATGGAGCAGGTGTATAAATTAGGCCTGGGAGGGTATAATTAGATGCAGGGAGAGGTCCCAGGTATTGGGGAGATGAGGAGGTGATGGAGCAGGTGTATAAATTAGGCTTGGGAGGGTATAATGAAATGCAGGGAGAGAGGGGAGAGGTCCCAGGTATTGGAGGAGGTGATGGAGCAGGTGTATAAATCAGGCCTGGGAGGGTATAATTAGATGCAGGGAGAGGGGGGAGAGGTCCCAGGTATTGGAGGAGGTGATGGAGCAGGTGTATAAATCAGGCCTGGGAGGGTATAATGAGATGCAGGGAGAGAGGGGAGAGGTCCCAGGTATTGGAGGAAATGAGGAGTAGGAGGTGATGGAGCAGGTGTATAAATTAGGCCTGGGAGGGTATAATTAGATGCAGGGAGAGGTCCCAGGTATTGGGGAGATGAGGAGGTGATGGAGCAGGTGTATAAATTAGGCCTGGGAGGGTATAATGAAATGCAGGGAGAGAGGGGAGAGGTCCCAGGTATTGGAGGAGATGAGGAGGTGATGGAGCAGGTGTATAAATCAGGCCTGGGAGGGTATAATGAGATTCAGGGAGAGAGAGGAGAGGTCCCAGGTATTGGAGGAGATGAGGAGGTGATGGAGCAGGTGTATAAATCAGGCCTGGGTGGGTATAATGAGATGCAGGGAGGGAGGGTATAATGAGATGTAGGGAGAGAGGGGAGAGGTCCCAGGTATTGGAGGAGATGAGGAGGTGATGGAGCAGGTGTATAAATCAGGCCTGGGAGGGTATAATGAGATTCAGGGAGAGAGAGGAGAGGTCCCAGGTATTGGAGGAGATGAGGAGGTGATGGAGCAGGTGTATAAATCAGGCCTGGGAGGGTATAATGAGATGCAGGGAGAGAGGGGAGAGGTCCCAGGTATTGGAGGAGATGAGGAGGTGTTGGAGCAGGTGTATAAATCAGGCCTGGGAGGGTATAATGAGATGCAGGGGGAGAAGGGAGCAGTCTCAGGTATTGGAGGAGATGAGGAGGTGAGAGAGCAGGTGAATAAATCAGGCCTGGGAGGGTATAATGAGATGCAGGGAGAGAGGGGAGAGGTCCCAGGTATTGGAGGAGATGAGGAGGTGAGAGAGCAGGTGTATAAATCAGGCCTGGGTGGGTATAATGAGATGCAGGGAGAGGGGGGAGAGGTCCCAGGTATTGGAGGAGGTGAGAGAGCAGGTGTATAAATCAGGCCTGGGAGGGTATAATGAGATGCAGGGAGAGAGGGGAGAGGTCCCAGGTATTGGAGGAGGTGAGAGAGCAGGTGTATAAATCAGGCCTGGGAGTATAGGACAAATGCAAAGCTGCCGCACAGCCGGAAATGCAGCTTCCCTCAGCGTTTGCACAAACATTTTGGAGCCAGAAGTGAAAATTTGTGCCATATGCAAAATATTCCACTTATCTCCTTAAGGCTCAGATATGATTTCTATTCCGTGTCTTCCAAAGGAATTTGTAGTGTATTTAAAAGTTGGGGAAAAAATGGAAAACAGCAACGCTATAATTTTCTTCTTATAACTTCCAAATATAAGATGCCTTTTGCCACTGATCGCAGAGAATTTAGTTAAAATATTGACGCCGAATTAGGTGAGAAAAAACGCACCATTTTAATCTTTGTGTCATGTAACCAACTTCTCTTGCTGCTAATAAAACATTCCCTAAGACTGCCCCTATAACTCCTCCTATTGCTCCATATAACCGCTCCCTATAACTGCCCCTATTACCCCATATAACCGCTCCCTATAACTTCTCCTATTACCCCATATAACCGCTCCCTTTTACCCCATATAACCCCTCCCTTTAACTCCTCCTATTTCTCCATATAATCGCTCCCTATAACTCCTCCTATTACCCCATATAACCGCTCCCTATAACTCCTCCTATTACCCCATAGAACCCCTCCCTATAACTCTTCTTATTGCCCCATATAACCTCTCCCTATAACTCCTCCTATTACCCCATATAACCCCTCCCTATAACTCTTCTTATTGCCCCATATAACCTCTCCCTATAACTCCTCCTATTACCCCATATAACCCCTACCTATAACTCTTCTTATTGCCCCATATAACCTCTCCCTAAAACTCCTCCTATTACCCCATATAACCGCTCCCTATAACTATGTATGTTTGTCTGTATTTATATAGCGCCTTCAATGTACATAGCGGTTCACAGCAGTAATACACGTAATAATCATATCAATAACACATAATACAAATACATAATGGGAAGAAGCGATTCAGACATAAAAGTGACATTTAGGAAAAGGAGTCCCTGCCCCGAAGAGCTTACACTCTAATAACTCCTCCTATTACCCCATATAACCTCTCTAATAACAGGAGTTGTAGGGAGCAAAGACCTTAGTACATTGATGAGACACAGGATAAAAATACCATAATACATAGAATCCTTAGGACAATCAAACACACCACGTTTTGTCATCCTAGAAATATTGTGTTCCTCTTAAAGTAAAATATTCCTTTATTTGCGTCCTTCCGTGTAATTGTAATCTTATCTGGTAATTATTTGTCTTTTGTATTGAACTCTTGGAAATTGTTCATGAGACTGAACCTTTGAACTTATACCAATCTTAACTTCTCTTTGGTCCTAAGTGGGACTAAACCTTTAACCAAGGAAGTAGGCCAGGTTTTAAGGATATCCCTGCTTCAGCACAGGTGGTTCAAACAGTGACTCACTCGTTGGCCAACTCGTCTTCAACGGGTCAGGTTTTCCAGATATCCCTGCTTCAGCACAGGTGTCTCAATCAGTGGCTCACTGATTGAGCCACCTGTGTTGAAGCAGGGATATCTGGAAAACCGGAACTGTTGCTAGCCCCTGACGACTGGAGTGGGCCACCCCTGCTTAAACCCTTTCCCTGCCGGGCGCCCTAGCGTCCTGGGATTGTTAAACCAGTGGAGCCTAGATCCTGTACAAATGCCAAGCTCTCAGCTGCTCTCAGCTGCTCTCAGAGCCATTAGGATTTCCTCCCACAGCCCTTTTTCCTCCCGCAGTAACTGAATTACAGCCCCCATGTGATGCATCCATCTTTCCTGAGTGTTAGAAATGTTCTCTGCAATGGAAACACACGGCAAGGCGCAGCAAACATCACAGACGCGCAAAGATGTGTCTGTTGTAGGAAACTAGGGCATGAAACGCTGAAATAATTAGTAGCAGAATAAGTGCTAGTTCCGGGAATGTGAGAAAAGACTCGTCTGGCCACGAAAGTCTCTTTCTCTGCCTGACCGCTTCCTTCTATCTTTTTTCTGTCTTTCTCTTATGTGATTTAGCCATTCTCCATCTTTCCCACGCGCTCTCTTTTCACTAATAATAATAATAATAATAATAATAGTGTTTTCTCGTATAGCGCAGTGTATACAGCGCTGTACTGCACATAGAGTATTTGCAGGCATGAGTCCCTGCCCAGATGAGTTTATAATCTATGATGTTGGTGGAGATAAAGTGGCTTGCCCAACTCTCTCTCTTCTCTCTCTCTCTCTCTCCTCTCTTACCTCTCACTCCCCTTCTTCCCGTTCTCTCGTCTCTCCCCTACATCCTGGTCTCTCCTCTCTCTCCCCTTCGTCCCGTTCTCTCCTCTCTCTCCCCTTCGTCCCGTTCTCTCCTCTCTCTCCCCTTCGTCCCGTTCTCTCCTTTCTCTTCTCTCTCTCCCCTTCATCCCGTTCTCTCCACTCTCTCCCCTTTGTCCCATTCTCTCCCCTTTGTCCCATTCTCTCCTCTCTCCCCTTAGTCCCGTTCTCTCCCCTTTGTCCCGTTCTCTCCCCTTAGTCCCGTTCTCTCCACTCTCTCCGCTTCGTCCCGTTCTCTCCACTCTCTCCCCTTCGTCCCGTTCTCTCCACTCTCTCCCCTTCGTCCCGTTCTCTCCACTCTCTCCCCTTCGTCCCGTTCTCTCCTCTCTCTCCCCTTCGTCCCGTTCTCTCCTTTCTCTTCTCTCTCTCCCCTTCGTCCCGTTCTCTCCCCTTTGTCCCATTCTCTCCCCTTTGTCCCATTCTCTCCACTCTCTCCCCTTCGTCCCGTTCTCTCCACTCTCTCCCCTTCGTCAGGTTCTCTCCACTCTCTCCCCTTCGTCCCGTTCTCTCCACTCTCTCCCCTTCGTCCCGTTCTCTCCTCTCTCTCCCCTTAGTCCCGTTCTCTCCTCTCTCTCCGCTTCGTCCCGTTCTCTCCACTCTCTCCCCTTCGTCCCGTTCTCTCCACTCTCTCCCCTTCGTCCCGTTCTCTCCACTCTCTCCCCTTCGTCCCGTTCTCTCCACTCTCTCCCCTTCGTCCCGTTCTCTCCACTCTCTCCCCTTCGTCCCGTTCTCTCCTCTCTCCCCTTCGTCCCGTTCTCTCCTCTCTCTCCCCTTCGTCCCGTTCTCTCCTCTCTCCCCTTCGTCCCGTTCTCTCCTCTCTCCCCTTCGTCCCGTTCTCTCCTCTCTCTCCCCTTCGTCCCGTTCTCTCCTCTCTTTCCCCTTCGTCCCGTTCTCTCCTCTCTCTCCTCTCTCTCCTTTGTCCCGTTCTCTCCTCTCTCCCCTCTCTCCCCCTTCGTCCTGTTCTCTCCTCTCTCCCTTTTATCCCGTTTTCTCCTCTCTCTCCCCTTTGTCCTGTTCTTGCCTCTTTCTCCCCTTTGTCCGGTTCTCTCCTCTCTCCCCTTCATCCCGTTCTCTCCTCGCTCCCCTCTCTCCCCCTTCGTCCTGTTCTCTCCTCTCTCTCCCCTTCGTCCCGTTCTCTCCACTCTCTCCCCTTCATCCCGTTCTCTCCTCTCTCTCCTCTTCGTCCCGTTCTCTCCACTCTCTCCCCTTCGTCCCGTTCTCTCCTCTCTCTCCTCTCTCCTCTTTGTCCCGTTCTCTCCTCTCTCTCCCCTTCGTCCCGTTCTCTCCTCTCTCTCCCCTTCGTCCCGTTCTCTCCACTCTCTGCCCTTCGTCCCGTTCTCTCCTCTCTCTCCTCTCTCTCCTTTGTCCCGTTCTCTCCTCTCTCCCCTCTCTCCCCTTCGTCCCGTTCTCTCCTCTCTCTCCACTTCGTCCCGTTCTCTCCACTCTCTGCCCTTCGTCCCGTTCTCTCCTCTCTCTCCCCTTCGTCCCGTTCTCTCCACTCTCTGCCCTTCGTCCCGTTCTCTCCTCTCTCCCCTCTCTCCCCCTTCGTCCTGTTCTCTCCTCTCTCCCCTTTGTCCTGTTTTCTCCTCTCTCTCCCCTTTGTCCCGTTCTCTCCTCTCTCCCCCTTCGTCCTGTTCTCTCCTCTCTCTCCCCTTTGTCCTGTTTTCTCCTCTCTCTCCCCTTTGTCCCGTTCTCTCCTCTCTCCCCTTCGTCCTGTTCTCTCCTCTCTCTCCCCTTTGTCCCGTTCTCTCCTCTCTCTCCCCTTTGTCCCGTTCTTGCCTCTTTCTCCCCTTCGTCCTGTTCTCTCCTCTCTCCCCTTCATCCCGTTCTCTCCTCTCTCCCCTCTCTCCCCCTTCGTCCTGTTCTCTCCTCTCTCTCCCCTTTGTCCTGTTTTCTCCTCTCTCTCCCCTTTGTCCTGTTTTCTCCTCTCTCTCCCCTTTGTCCCGTTCTCTCCTCTCTCCCCCTTCGTCCTGTTCTCTCCTCTCTCTCCCCTTTGTCCCGTTCTCTCCTCTCTCTCCCCTTTGTCCCGTTCTCTCCTCTCTCTCCCCTTTGTCCCGTTCTTGCCTCTTTCTCCCCTTCGTCCTGTTCTCTCCTCTCTCCCCTTCATCCTGTTCTCTCCTCTCTCCCCTTTGTCCCGTTCTCTCCTCTCTCTCCCCTTTGTCCTGTTCTCTCCTCTCTCCCCTCTCTCCCCTCTCTCTCCCTTCGTACAATGCTTTCTGCTCATTTGGAGTCAGTTGTCCAGTGTTACAATGTGACTTTTAGCCAAAAAGACTAGTACAGGTTTTTTAAACAGCTTTGAACACCTTATTACAAACATGTCAAGCGTTAGAACGGTCAATTGCACAGGCAACATATTTCCCAACATGCTTTTAGGCACGTGCATAATAATGTGTTAAAACGTCTCTGGATTAAGAAGTCATTTGAATGTACGAGGAGCAGCGAGACAGAATGGAACCGCATCATAAAACATGGGATCTCCTCTTAAAAGTTCCTCTCGCCACATGCTGGCGCCCCTCCCCATCTGCTCTAGGCTTGCCTAAGTGAAACAAAGTCCCTCCGAAAATCTCTGGAATAAAACATGGCAGACAGAACCCGAGGAAGATTCCAGCCTGACGATGTCACTGCCCTTACTTGGGAGGGAGAAGCCAATAGATCAGGGGGTGGCCAACTCCAGTCCTCAAGGGCCACCACCAGGTCAGGTTTTCTGGGTATCCCTGCTTCAGCCCAGGTGGCTCAAAGACCAGTGCTGAAGCATGGATAGCCTGAAAACTTGATCTGCTGGTGGCCCTTGACAGCTGAAGTTGGCCACCCCTGCAGTAGATCGTGAGCACGAGACATGCAGGGGATTCTGGGAGCGGAAACGGCAGCCCCACGGCCTTCCCGATACAGCGTTCGATTCTCACATTTACAGCCGGTTAGAAATGAACAGAGTTGGGAATATTTTGCTATACATTTTAGGTTGTGGTTATACTCCGTCACACATGACGGCTTTAACTCGTTATCTGATTTTGGGTGTGATTGTCCCTTTTTAAAGCACCTTGTATATCAACGAAGGCAGCAGCATTTCCAACGATGCAGTCATCAGGACTAAGCTACAGAA
This sequence comes from Ascaphus truei, assembly GCF_040206685.1. Taxonomy (NCBI): domain Eukaryota; kingdom Metazoa; phylum Chordata; class Amphibia; order Anura; family Ascaphidae; genus Ascaphus; species Ascaphus truei. Next base: position 32,138,023 of record NC_134500.1, read on the forward strand.
GACGCCAAACCTCCGAAGCTCAAATTCACGGATATTCGGTGGCTCTGGGCCAATCAATGGTATGTCTAGGGAAAAGCTCTGATGAGTTTTGGTTGCTAACATTGAGAGAAGACCTCCAACACATTTGGCCATTACGTAGTCCTTAAAAGTGACAGCATGCTTTATATCAGGGGGGCTCAACTCCAGTCCTCAAGCCCACCACTCAACCGATCAGGTTTTCAGGATATCCCTGCTTCAGCACAGGTGACTCAATCAGTCCCAGCTTCATCATAGGTGGTTCAATCAGTCCCAGCTTCAGCACGGGTGGCTCAGTCTTTGCTGAGCCTCTGAGTCACCTGTGCTGAAGCGGGGCCGGATTAAACACCTGACCTGTTGACTCTTGTTTGCAAATGGTATTAATCAACCTGTTTAAATGTCACCGCCTCTCGGGCCCGTCAATGCACAAGTCACACGGCTCTCCGGCACTGAAATGGTCAGCCTGCATGCCTCCCTGTGCAAACGTCCTGTGCGATAATGTCCTGACACACACAAACCAGACGCTCCGGGTTAGATGGCATTTACAGCATGAATTATGGATGGCTACAACGGAGCGGATTTGAACATCAGATAGGCTGGAAAAGCATTGCAGTGTTTGGAGAGTGGAACAGCCTTGCCCACAGCTACACCGAGGCTCTTTCTTGCTAAACTTCCAACATTAGCACACAACCCTCCCCTGACTGCAGGCAATTAAGCCTCAGCAGGGCCAAAAAAGCTTTTAAAACCCCAGCTAAAGAGCAGCGAAACCGGCTCCCTCCACCTTGTTGTCAGCTTAGATTGTCGTCTTCGGAATGCAGCAAAGTTTAAGGTGCACCGCGGTTTGGGGTCGTGCGGAGCGGAGAACATCTGTTTATTTCACCTGTAAACCGCAGCGTGCTGTAGAAAGAGACGGCTAACCGCAGATTCCCAAAGGACTGTGGGATATACATCTCGTAGGGATAAGCGAGGTTTTCTTTGAAACATGGCAGCACTTAGATGGAGACAGAGTTTTAAAACCGCAAGCAGAGCAGATAACGCTCGGTTTCCGAGGGACGGCTACAGCATCAGTAACATGCACAGTTTTCATCTTGCTGGAAAATCCGATTTTTCGACATTTTTGTTGGAGGATCTGTTGTCTACTTTTAAGTGTTTTTTTGTGTTTTAACCCTATCGATGTTAGGTTTGTAAAATATTGCAGAGAGAGGATTAATATACAGTATGCAATCGTACGCTGAAATTGCAATACATTGCAAACGTTATATGGGGCAATAGGAGAAGTTATAGGGAGCGGTTATATGGGGCAATAGGAAGAATTATAGGGAGCGGTTATATGGGACGGTTATATGGAGTAATATGAGTTATAGGGGGCAGTTATATGGGACAATAGGAGGAGTTATAGGGAGCGGTTATATGGGACAATAGGAGTTATAGGGAGTGGCTACATGGGACAATTTTAGGAGTAATAGGGAGAGAAAGTATATAGGTTAAACAGGACTCTAATAGTGTAATGAAGATAAAAAATGACTGGTGCACGGGAACCTGGAGGGACCCTATACCCTCCTCAAAGACAATATATAACACAAAGGGAGGGTACCCAGCACTCAAACAAAATAATAAAAGAAAGCCAAAGTGTCAAAAGGAGATGTTACGAGAGTATAGCCACAAAATATCAGGGCATGTAGCGTCTACTGTGCTGTTACTCAGAGTAGTGTAATTAGCAAAAAGTCAGTTTACAGATACAGTACAAACATACAATCCTAGGCTAGGGTCATTTCTTCCTAGAGGAAGGCATACTATGGAGGTCTAAGTAGATCATGTGAAACTATATTGCCTCATGGGTATAGCGAAAAGATGAGGCAGAAGTTGGATGAGACCACGGTGTTCACGGAAGGATCTCAAGGAAGGCGAAAAAGAGACCAGAGAGACAATCGCACATATCGTTTGGCACATATTTAATCTGTATAGGGCAACGGCACAATTTAGGAGTTAGAATAATCTGTGGATAGAACATTGAGCAAGCATGAGAAAAGCCGCATAAAGCAAGACAGACATCACAGGGCTTAAGCCCTACGGGTATAATATTCGCATTACAAGGTATACTGAACCAATAGCTGAGTGCAAACATCTTCAGAAGTAGCTAAGGTCCAGTTCCTTGTTAATCCCCCCCACCCCCCCAGGGATCATGGTGCTTAAGCACCTAATCCATTTAGACTACTTTTTCATAAGGATTTTGGTGATATTGCCACCACGGGGACTCTTCATGGCCCCGTCTATTACCTGATACCTCAGTTGGCGGCTCGCGTTGTGTCCTGCCTGTGGGAAAGGATGTGCCACAGGTGCCTCGAGATCAGCCCTGCGGATGGCAGCCTTATGTTGGTGGATCCTATCCTTGACACTTTGGGTGGTCTCTCCTACATACCCCATCCCACACGGGCATTTGAGAAGGTAAATTACTTTCTTGGGTAGGCATGTATAGAATTGTTTAATGAAAAACTTCTTACTGGACAATGGGTGGTAGAACTGGTTCCCCTCCTGCATGTTGGTGCATTCACTGCAGCTGCAGCAGCAAAAACAGCCAACCTTGGGGGTACCAAGAAAGGTTTGTGTCTGCACCCTGCCTCCTATGTCTGCTTTGACTAGATGGTCCCTTAGATTTTTCCCTCGCTTATGTGAAAATAGAAGTTTTGGTGTAAGGGTGGGAGCTAAGAGTTCATCCGTGCTAAGGAGATGCCAGTGCTTAAGAATTATGCTCTTCACCCGTCCACTCCATGTGCCGAATGTAGATACAAACGGTACTGAGAATTCTTGTACTGAACCGTGGGTCTGTCTGTTTTTGCCTAATAATTTTGGCCTTGGAATTTTTTCTGCCTTAGTACGTTGTTCTCGCGGAGTGCATCTGGATACCCCCTGTGACAAACGCCCCTCTTTTGTAGTGCTGACGTCTGTCTGGGTTCTTCCCGACACAGTCTTCTAGGGTTAATTATACAACAAACAGGATCATGCAAAGTATTATGCTGCTTAACTCAGGCTTCTGCCTGCTTTATTTTCATCCAAGTAAGGTACTGCAGCTTTAACATGTGAAGGTTAGAGGTACTCAGATACTTTCATTCAGCAGTTCACATATTTCAGTGTTACAATATTTCCCACACTGTTATTTCAAGAAATAAAACCAAAATCATATAAGCAAAATCCTATCCCTTTCAGGGATCTAACTACACATCAGAATCAGTCTCTCTAACAGCTGCTGGCCAACTAAACTGGTTCCCCAGCTTAAAACAATGCTCTCTCATTTAGGGTCACAAGATACAGCACAGTCTTTTAGCAACAGCAGTAACCATTTGTTTTGTCTTATCTGCTTGTGGTGTCCAGGCAAATCCTCTGGTACTGTGATACGTGGAGGAGCCGTCAACCCCGACACTGGAAACAGGGGAGCAGCGATGCCCCCAGCCTCCAGGCTCTAAGGAGAGAGAGTGAAATGCAAAACCTCTCTGCTCTAAGTACCTGTGCATGTGATTAGAAGAGCAGGTGAGGGAGAACTAGAGCCATTGTAATCTGTGGTCTGGATTTTCCATCCAGCTGCCTGAGTTAATGGGAAGCTGTGGAACGGATCATTAACTATTCCTGCACTTTCTGCTCTAAACCGGGGCAGAAAGCTGCCTAACATCTTTGGACTATGTCACATATCCCCCTCCGCAGCTCACACCTACTGGGGGGAGCGGCCATGGACCTCACTGGGGTGAGCGTCCTACCTGAAATACTTGAGCTAACTCCTCAGTACAACATTAAGTATTCACATGACACGAATATGAACTTTTCCCATGGCAATTATGGACAATAGGTTTCGTCATAAGAGACTATACTTGGCAAACATATTTTTTGTTGCTCTCTATTAGGGAACTATTTTGAAAAATAAATGTCTAGCACACATTCTTACAACCCAGGATCTGCTAAATATATTCACAAAACCAGACAATTTCTATTACCTCCCTGGGTTTTTCTACTCTAGAATATGAACCTCCTTATAAATTTACCAACCGAAAAGGGCATTTTTTTTAATTTTTTTTTTCATATTGTAAGCAACCAATATTTTTTTCTTATACTACAGCCTTGTAATCTTAAGGGCCATCAACCCTGTATATTAATTTGTAGTTTAGCTACATTTTCAACACAGAGAACCAATATAACATTGTAATATTGCCAAAATGCTTATTTGCATAGTTAAGTGTCCGTGACATAGTCCACACGTGTAATAAAAAAAATAAATCGGTCAGTTCCCCCAAACATATTTTTTTTTTTTTTTTGACTTCCAGTCTATTGCATCCTTTGACTTTATTTCATAGCCCGCTGCAACCTGCAAATGACTGGACTGTTTCTTTAGCTTCTGATGAGACCCTTGGACCGGATTCTCCTTGGCTTCACAGTGTGGTCCAGATTGGTGAGATATGGAACTATTCAGGCGCCGTGTTAACCTTCGTTGTTTTTTCTTTTCAATCTTTGATTTCCCTTTTGTGGCCATTACCAGGCCTTTGGGTTTTGGAGACCTAGTTGCCTCTGTACAAACGTAGTCCATATTAACCACGTCATCAGGATCTGTCAACAAGTTTGTGTTTTCAGGAACTGCCACCCACTTGGCTAAAACATCTTCTGTGGTGTCCTGGGTGTGTCCACTAGTTTGATAATCTTCTGGACAACGTAAATGAAATTGAGGATCTGGATTTTTGAATCCCAGATCAGGGAGAATATTCTCAGGAGGGTGCCTATCTGTTTCTGGAATAACAGCAGCACAATCAAAGTCAATTCTTTCTCCTTCCTCTTTGTCATCAGTGAGGGCATTGAGTTTACGTTCCCTGGTCTCCTTTTGTGACCGTGTCTCTTTTAGCCTTGGAATCTCTTTCTCCAACTTCATCTTTATAGCAAATCGTAATATTGCAACAGCATTGAAGATACACGTATAGGAACGTACAGCTTGCTTGGTTAGGAGGTAGGATTGATAGCCCGACTGAACCACTTTAGCCGCTTCTCCCATGTCCGTCATCTGTTTCAGAGCGAGGTTTAACTCTGTTTCATTTTCTCTATTCTTGACCTGCAGCTGCAGGTGCTCCTTCTGGGTCTTGTCCAGCTCCAGCTGCAGCCGGGCCCCCTCATTTGCCGTGTGGTCCAGCTGCTTGTAGATATCGGCCATCTCGCTTTCATAGCGCAATGTCAGGCAGACCACCTGACGGACGGAGATCTCCTCTCTCTTGGCGCACTGTATCTCGCGCTCAGCCATCTGCTTCTGCAGCTCTTCAACCTGATCGTGCCAGACCTCCCTCAGGGTCTTCACCTCTATCTGGTGCTTGCTCTGGGTTTGCATCAGCGCCTCCATTTTTTGGAGCTCTGCAGTTTGTGTCGCCTGGATCGCCGCTGATTCTGTATTCTGCAGTGCTTCCTGCATTTCTAACTTTTCCTGGATCAATTGCTTCTCCACTTTTTCTGCTTGGTGAAGCTTCTCATCACCTTCACTGATCTGGTCAGTCAAGTCTGAATTTTTCTGTGTCAGACTTACATTCTCTCTTTTTACAGTCTCTAAATTACTCAGGGTATTCTCATAGGTTTCCTTCAATGTACACAGCTCTGTGCTGCGAGCGTAGACCTCATGGCGTGAGAGTTCCAGCTCTACTTTAAGCGCGCTAGCCTCTTGCCGAGAAACCCCTAACTCTGTGATGAAGTTTTGCACATCTTTCTGGGACATCTCATAGCATAGTTTCCAGTCAGTTCTTGTTTTCTTTGATTCGCTTGGCTCTCTGCCTATGATGGTAGCAGTAGCCTTTGTCATCTCTAGGCGTGTCGTCATTCCTGGGACGATTGCGCCAGGCCCTATGGGCTGTTGCTCATCTCGGCGCCTTTCTGACGCATGTCCTGACAGTGCAGGTTCAAGTGGCTCGTTCACTTCCCCTGTGACTTGAGGAACAGTTTTCTTTCTTTTTGCTTTATTAGCTCCAGAGATATCAGTGGTACTGGGCACACACTCACTGTTATCAGCTTCCACATCTTGCTTGCACTCACAGGGCGTTGCTTGCTTTTGCAGCTGTTTGTCTTTGAAAATTTTGGGGCACACATCTTCCATGTGACCTACTTCACGACAGGCCCCGCATACTAAATTCATCTGTGGGTACGGCTCTCCTCCAGGGTCGTGATCATAGTATGGCCTGAAGGGACACTGTTTTGTATGGTTACGTACATTACACAACAAACATTTCACGTCGGCCATTTTAGAAACCCGGCAGGGACAATTTGCTAGCTGCAACTTCACTCACTTCAGCAACTTGCATACAGCACTTGCTAGCTGCAAATTCACTCACTTCAGCAAAAGGCATTAGCTTTACCAACAGCACTTGCTAGATGCAAAATTTTTTTTTTTCAGCAAAACATTTTGGTTTTCTGTTTGGGTTCAGGGTGCTATTGCATCCACACTTCGCACATTCTCTGTGTATGCTAGAAGCACAACTGTTATACACAGTGGGACAGACTTCACTCATAGCATCTGTACTTTAGTTCAGCTCGGCGGCCATTTTAAACCCCCGCATTTATTTGCAAACCCACAGACTTTTTAGTGTCTGCCCGCATTCTCCACCATATGTGACAAACGCCCCTCTTTTGTAGTGCTGACGTCTGTCTGGGTTCTTCCCGACACAGTCTTCTAGGGTTAATTATACAACAAACAGGATCATGCAAAGTATTATGCTGCTTAACTCAGGCTTCTGCCTGCTTTATTTTCATCCAAGTAAGGTACTGCAGCTTTAACATGTGAAGGTTAGAGGTACTCAGATACTTTCATTCAGCAGTTCACATATTTCAGTGTTACAATATTTCCCACACTGTTATTTCAAGAAATAAAACCAAAATCATATAAGCAAAATCCTATCCCTTTCAGGGATCTAACTACACATCAGAATCAGTCTCTCTAACAGCTGCTGGCCAACTAAACTGGTTCCCCAGCTTAAAACAATGCTCTCTCATTTAGGGTCACAAGATACAGCACAGTCTTTTAGCAACAGCAGTAACCATTTGTTTTGTCTTATCTGCTTGTGGTGTCCAGGCAAATCCTCTGGTACTGTGATACGTGGAGGAGCCGTCAACCCCGACACTGGAAACAGGGGAGCAGCGATGCCCCCAGCCTCCAGGCTCTAAGGAGAGAGAGTGAAATGCAAAACCTCTCTGCTCTAAGTACCTGTGCATGTGATTAGAAGAGCAGGTGAGGGAGAACTAGAGCCATTGTAATCTGTGGTCTGGATTTTCCATCCAGCTGCCTGAGTTAATGGGAAGCTGTGGAACGGATCATTAACTATTCCTGCACTTTCTGCTCTAAACCGGGGCAGAAAGCTGCCTAACATCTTTGGACTATGTCACACCCCCTATCAGAAAATTTGGACTGCATATCGTTCAATCTACCTGTAACATCGTCTGATGTACTGGTGATACATTTAGCACGTAAGAACTGACTGTAGGGAAGCCCCTTAATGGTGCCGGGCAGATGAAAACTACTGTAGTGTAATAAATTATTCTTAACAGTCATTTTGGTAAAGATGTCCGATTCCAATTTATTGTTAGCAATCCGTATAGTGGTGTCTAGGTAATTAATGTCACTCACAAATTGCACTAGAGTCTCCTCGGTGCCAGCCCAAATTAGAAAGACATCATCAATGTATCACACCCACACGCCCATGTGTCTGAAATGTTGGATTAGGATAAATGAAATCTTCAAACTGATTCATAAAAATATTGGCTTATGTGGGTGCTACATTGGAACCCATTGCCGTCCCCTGTACTTGATGTAAAAGATGTCTTCAAAGAGGAAAAAGTTAAGCCTCAGAATAATACTTATGAGATCTAGTATGAACATTCGTTCCTTAGGGGTAAAAAGATTATTGTCGTCAAGTGAGTTCTTATCAGCACTTAGGCATTCATCGTGGGGGATGGATGTATAAATACTATTGACTTCTAAAGTAACTAGGAGAACCTCCTCTGTATGTGTTGCCTGTTCATCAATTAATTATAAGACAAGGGAAGTACCCTTGATCGCTGTGATCTTGGGGAACGGGCCAGAAGAAGGGGCATTACGCCCCGAAACATTGCCCCCCTTATCTTTGTCTTGTTCCCTCCCCCCTTTTCCCTTGTATTTTCCCTCCTCCATTCCCTTACCGTTTGTTCTCCCATTCCACTTTTTGCACATCAACTGTATGTTTGTACTATATCTGTAAACTGACTCTCTGCTATTTACACTACTCTGAGTAACAGCACAGTAGACGCTACATGCCCTGATATTTTGTGGGTATACTCTAGTAAAATCTCCTTTTGACATTTCAGCTTTCTTCCATTATTTCGTTTTGAGTGCTGGGTACCCTCCCTTTGTGTTACTTATAGGGAGAGGTTATATGGAACAATAGGAGTTATAGGGAGGGGTTATATGGGACAATAGGAGGAGTTATAGGGAGCGGTTATATATGGTAATCGGAGTTATAGGGTGAAGTTATATGGGGTAATCTGAGCTATAAGGAGAGGTTATATGGATTAATAGGAAACTGAGTGAAGAATGTGGAGCACTACAGGTGAAAAGATCATGAAGAAAATGCAGAGAAGGGCGCTCCCATTAAAAATATAAAGCTTTAAGGGGTCATCTAAAAAACGGAGGTAACAGCCCACCTACGCGTTTCACACTGTAGCGCTTTATCAAGATGTACATGTACTATATCTATATGGACTAATATGAGGAATTATAGGGAACAGTTATAAAAGGGAATCTAAAGAGAGTGGTTATATGGAGCAATAGGAGGAGTTATAGGGAGCGGTCGTATGGAGTAACAGGAGTTATAGGGAGTGGTTATATCGGGTAATAGGCGTTATAGGGAGGGGTTATATCGGGTAATAGGCGTTATAGGGAGGGGTTATATCGGGTAATAGGCGTTATAGGGAGGGGTTATATGGAGTAATGGGGTGAGATATAGGCTTGGCTAAGTAATACATGCCAAATGTAAAAATCTAGAGATATTTCTGACACTGATGCCCTCACTGAACATGTTGATATCCAGGGATCCATACAGTGTCTGAGAACAAGAACATTTTGTTTTTCAGAGGTAATCATGAAGGACAACATGAACAGATACATAACGCAGTATTACAATGAGCCCAGCAGCGGTAAGTGTCATATTTATATGTTGTATAATGTGTGTACATGTCTGCACAGTGTCACACTCACAGTGATTCACTTATACGTTGCTTAATACAGTATTCACATGTGTGGGGGGATGTACAGGTGGATTTACACAATTTCCCTTATATATACACAGCAGCTAGAAAAGGGAACAGGATTATTTTCAGTAGCAAAGGAAGCTTGCTGGGGATATTATAAACTATACATGTATATTGCTTACAGAAAGCGGAGTTCCTGGAACCTGCATTATCACTACAACTGCTATTGATGTTCATCACGACCCCAACATTTCATCTGACCTCTACTCAGCAGAAGTACCAATCCACACGAAAAGGAATAGCTCTTCCAGCAGTATGACCTCAGTTAGTGTATCCCCAGAAAGCTCTGACACTTTAGCCCAGAGCATCAGCAGTCAGATATTCTGCTCCTCCACTGACTGCAGCACAAGGGAGGAATCCACCGAGTACTCTCCGTTGACCAGAAATATCAGGCACAGAGTAAATAATGCAGTGGTTCAAGAACTGTTATCATCATTGTCTGAAGACCCATCATTAATTCAGAAAGGGCTGGACCCAGCCAACCGTAACCTGTGTAACCCTGCAGGGTTATCTGCAGATAGCCCCAAGCATGAACACGGAATAAACATCTACAACAGGGTGAATCAGGAGAGACTGGGGATGTTCCACAACAGGTCAGGGATTCCGCTCAATGTGGAGGGGAAAAGCATCGCCACAGAGCTGAAATGACCAATACGACTCCAGATGCCGAATGTTTCAGAGCTAATCTGAATTCTTCAGTAGTCAGAGCTAATAATTAATCGGATTTATAATTCGTAGGCGCCAAGTGGGATTCCACATTTTGGATTCTCTAGATCGGGACAGGATCTCATGTTCAGGATGCTGCAGCACTAAACAGAAATCCACGCTCAGGACTCTCTCGCCCGGGATTCGTCAAGCTCTGATTGGGGCATCCGATCCAACCTAAACTCCTATTGATTCGAATGGCAATGAATGCTGAACTGGGTAGGATGGCGCGCCTCGGAGCTTGAAGAATCTGCCCCTCAAGTAAACGGGATCCCACTTTCAGGATTCAGTAGAGCAAAACAGGACTCCACATTTAGACTTCTCTAGAGCTAAGCAGGATTCCTCATTCGGGATTTTCCAGAGTTGAACTAGATTCCACATTCAGGCTTCTGCAGAGAGCAACAGGATTCCAGATTCATACTTTTCCAGCCAAAACCAGATTCCAGATTCATACTTCTTTGGAAGAAGCTATAGAAGCAGTGCAGATTCATAACTCTCAGGAGCTGAACAAGATTCTGAATTCATCATTCTTCTCTGGACACGATACTCCGGTTTGAACAGAACCGATTCAGGATTCATTAAATGTGCGCGTTTAGGACTCCAGAATGTGTAAGGAAAATTACACAAAACCTATGATCCATACAAATTGCAGATATATATTCAGGCCATTTTGCAGTATTATGGCATTGTTTACTGAGCAGATTCCTTTAATCACAAGCAATTTTTTTTTTACAGAAGCTGCAATATTTTTGAGTGCACAAAGCATTTTTTGGCAGTTCTTGGCAAATAATAAAAATAACTCCTAGAAGAATGTTACACTTTGTGTGTGTGTTTATTATTCACGCATCATCCTGTATAACAAAAATTGTCAGTATTGCTTGAACTTTGCAGGATCCAAGGAACAGTGCTCCAGCGATACACAGACAGGAAAGAAGGTGTCTGGGTTATGTTAATGTAATAATACAGATCTGTGCACGGAGGCTATGTTGGAGCACAACTGCTGAAAAGAGAATTTCAGTCACATTTTTGCATGAGTTATGAGGCAATAGGAGTTATAGGGAGAAGCTATATGGGGTAATAGGACGAGTTATAGGGAGCGGTTATCTTACAGCAACGTTACCATGCCACCTTCTAACTGCGCCATCTTACAGCAACGTTACCATGCCACCCTCTCACTGCACCACCATCTTACAGCAACGTTACCATGGCACCACCATCTTACAGCAACGTTACCATGTCACCCTCTCACTGCCTGCGCCATCTTACAGCAACGTTACCATGCCACCCTCTCACTGCACCACATCCTTACAGCAATGTTACCATGTCACCCTCTCACTGCCTGCGCCATCTTACAGCAACGTTACCATGCCACCCTCTCACTGCACCACCATCTTACAGCAACGTTACCATGCCACCCTCTCACTGCACCACCACCTTACAGCAACGTTACCATGCCACCCTCTCACTGCACCACCATCTTACAGCAACGTTACCATGCCACCCTCTCACTGCCTGCGCCACCTTACAGCAACGTTACCATGCCACCCTCTCACTGCCTGCGCCACCTTACAGCAACGTTACCCTGCCACCCTCACTGCCTGCGCCACCTTACAGCAACGTTACCATGCCACCCTCTCACTGCACCACCACCTTACAGCAACGTTACCATGCCACCCTCTCACTGCCTGCGCAATCTTACAGCAACGTTACCATGCCACCCTCTCACTGCCTGCGCCATCTTACAGCAACGTTACCATGCCACCCTCTCACTGCCTGCGCCACCATCTTACAGCAACGTTACCATGCCACCCTCTCACTGCACCACCATCTTACAGCAACGTTACCATGCCACCCTCTCACTGCCTGCGCCACCATCTTACAGCAACGTTACCATGCCACCCTCTCACTGCCTGCGCCATCTTACAGCAACGTTACCATGCCACCCTCTCACTGCACCACCATCTTACAGCAACGTTACCATGCCACCCTCTCACTGCCTGCGCCACCTTACAGCAACGTTACCATGCCACCCTCACTGCCTGCGCCATCTTACAGCAACGTTACCATGCCGCCCTCTCACTGCACCACCATCTTACAGCAACGTTACCATGCCACCCTCTCACTGCCTGCGCCATCTTACAGCAACGTTACCATGCCACCCTCTCACTGCACCACCATCTTACAGCAACGTTACCATGGCACCACCATCTTACAGCAACGTTACCATGCCACCCTCTCACTGCACCACCATCTTACAGCAACGTTACCATGCCACCCTCTCACTGCCTGCACCATCTTACAGCAACGTTACCATGCCGTGGGTTGCCAGCAGTGAGGGGATAACATGGTGGGAATATTTTTTTTGACATAAAACAATAACGACATTATTGGACCACCATCTTACAGCAACGTTACCATGGCACCACCATCTTACAGCAACGTTACCATGCCACCCTCTCACTGCACCACATCCTTACAGCAATGTTACCATGTCACCCTCTCACTGCCTGCGCCATCTTACAGCAACGTTACCATGCCACCCTCTCACTGCACCACCATCTTACAGCAACGTTACCATGCCACCCTCTCACTGCACCACCACCTTACAGCAACGTTACCATGCCACCCTCTCACTGCCTGCGCCACCTTACAGCAACGTTACCATGCCACCCTCTCACTGCCTGCGCCACCTTACAGCAACGTTACCCTGCCACCCTCACTGCCTGCGCCACCTTACAGCAACGTTACCATGCCACCCTCTCACTGCACCACCACCTTACAGCAACGTTACCATGCCACCCTCTCACTGCCTGCGCAATCTTACAGCAACGTTACCATGCCACCCTCTCACTGCCTGCGCCATCTTACAGCAACGTTACCATGCCACCCTCTCACTGCCTGCGCCACCATCTTACAGCAACGTTACCATGCCACCCTCTCACTGCACCACCATCTTACAGCAACGTTACCATGCCACCCTCTCACTGCCTGCGCCACCATCTTACAGCAACGTTACCATGCCACCCTCTCACTGCCTGCGCCATCTTACAGCAACGTTACCATGCCACCCTCTCACTGCACCACCATCTTACAGCAACGTTACCATGCCACCCTCTCACTGCCTGCGCCACCTTACAGCAACGTTACCATGCCACCCTCACTGCCTGCGCCATCTTACAGCAACGTTACCATGCCGCCCTCTCACTGCACCACCATCTTACAGCAACGTTACCATGCCACCCTCTCACTGCCTGCGCCATCTTACAGCAACGTTACCATGCCACCCTCTCACTGCACCACCATCTTACAGCAACGTTACCATGGCACCACCATCTTACAGCAACGTTACCATGCCACCCTCTCACTGCACCACCATCTTACAGCAACGTTACCATGCCACCCTCTCACTGCCTGCACCATCTTACAGCAACGTTACCATGCCGTGGGTTGCCAGCAGTGAGGGGATAACATGGTGGGAATATTTTTTTTGACATAAAACAATAACGACATTATTGGACACCAAGAAATACGTTTTGAATGTGTTCAAGTAATTCTAACGCTGATTCTCAGTCATTCAGCTGCTTTTGTGCCAGCTTGTAAAGTGTGTGTGTGGGGGGGGGGAGGGAGGGGGAAATGGGGTGAGGAATATTATGGGGGTGTTCCACAGAGGGGAGGGGGGGAAGATATTGTTGGATGTAGACAATTACGTTTCTCTGCATCTTCCAGACAGCAAAAGATAAAGGGCTTTGTTGTGCATGTAAATGTGTTTCTCAGGAGATTGATATAGCTGCTCCTACTCCATTTACATTCAGCAGGTAAGATTATAACAGCGACAATTGGGCGCAAGAACACACACAGACGGTTGGAAAAAAAAGACGTATGTCCATCATGTTCAACCTATGTTAAATTTAGATGGCAGATACTTTATCCTATATCCGTACTTACAGTATATTGATCCAGAGGAAGGCAAACAAAAAACCCCAGTGTCATATCATCCAATGATATCTCATAAGGGAAACATAAATTCCTTCCCGACTCCAAATATTGGCAATCAGGTTACTCATATAGAACACCCACAAACTCATATTGAACCCCCAAAATAACCACAACATATACGCTTATATATAAGTGTCACAGAGGAGTGCTACTGAGCATGGCAATATACATTTAAAACCAGAGACGAACATGAAACACAGACAGAGCTCAATGCACATCCAGCGAAACTTTATACACGGTACTGTGCCTAAATATACATGTATTGATATCTATTAGGTGTGGTCTGCCGTGCAGTGGCTCAGGGGCTTACAACAATTTGGCCAAAATGTTAAACTAAAAGACCATTTTATTTAATAGATATCAATACATGTATATTTAGGCACTGTACCGTGTATAAAGTTTCGCTGGATGTGCATTGAGCTCTGTCTGTGTTTCATGTTCGTCTCTGGTTTTCAATCAGATTACTCCCTGGATCAACATCCTTCCCATGTATACTTATTTGGTATATCCCTGTATACCTTTCCTTTCTAAAAAGATGTCCACCCTTTTTTTGAAGATATCTATTGTATCTGCCATCACAGTCTCCTGGGTAATGAATCCCACACTGTAACTGCCCTTACTGTAAAGACCCCTTTCCTTTGTAGCTGGTGAAATCTCCTTTCCTCCAACCTTAAGGCCTCGTCCCCACTGCTCACGCGATGGCGCGAACAAGACACGGCCCTCTGTGGGGCCGGCCCCAGTGATTGCCGCGTGGCTGCAGAAAGCGTGACAGCCTTTGCCAAAAGACCAGTTTCTTGTCTTTTGGCGTGGCGGCTAAGCCTTTGCCACGTCACCGGGGCGGTTCAGCCAATGAGGGCGCCCCCACCACCCATCCCTGTCGCGAAGGGACGAGCGCAGCCAGGCACCCAACGCGCGCTCTGGGACCATAGCCTTAGGGACGACCTGTGTCGTTCGTGCTGCCCTTGGGGTGAAGTAGTTCTGTTGAAAGCTCCTCGCACTGTCCCTGTAGAGGCTTGTAATATTGTACACCGCGACGCGCTCGCGCTTTGTAGATGATATAGGTCAGTATTGGGGGATTGGTTTTATTTCAGGCTGTGAACCTTTTCATTTCTCCTACTTTCTCCAGTCAAGCATTTCATACGGACACAAACCGCCATCGGTCGACTTTTCTTTTATTACAGGATTTGCAAACAAGTCGTAATCGGATTGCTGAAAAATGCAAACATTGTTTGCACAAAAAACATTCCATGAACTAAGGCATTTTGGAAACCTTTGCAGCTCAAGTTTTTGTTAATTAAAACATTTACAAGGTCGGCTCTACTGAGAATTACATTGAAGGTTTATAACGAACAGCCTCTTCCCCTCCATCAGAAATCAATTGTTTTTTTTTTACTTTTTCTTCAGTAGTTCTGTCATTTCTGGAACGGCCTACAAATTAAACACAAGTTTACAGTTAGAATATCCCTTTACAACGCGAGAGAGAGACTATAAATATGAAAGATTTATAGACGTGGCAGAGAATAAGAGAAGCTGTACTGTACATGTAAAGCTTTCATTACGTTTAATAAAACCCTGAATAAATAATGAGGAAAGAAGAATTTTTATTTTACACAAAGGCACCTATATTCGGTCTAGTGAGAGGCAGGAATATATCATTCTTCATTCAGTGGTGGATTGAGGGGAGCGGAAGATATGCATCACACTCTTGTCTCGTCACACAGGCGCGCGTAGGTAAGCCAACGGGCGTTGCATACATTGTTCGTTTTTATAGGTCACAAAATATATATATATATATATATATATATATATATATATATATATATATATATATATAATCAAAGGCTCCTTACCAGGCAGACCAGAGAATCCAGGGAATCCAAAGCAGGCACTTGTTAGCAAAAAGAATTGTATTGGTGAAGCAGGCACAAAACACCAACGTTTCGGTCCTAAAAACAGGACCTTTATCAAGGGAGTCCTGTTTTTAGGACCGAAACGTTGGTGTTTTGTGCCTGCTTCACCAATACAATTCTTTTTGCTAACAAGTGTGCTGTCTCTTCCTTGCTGTGCCTGCTTTGGATTCCCTGGATTCTCTGGTCTGCCTGGTAAGGAGCCTTTGATTATATTCATTCATATGGGACTAAGCACCTGTCTTCATCTGTATTTGTGTGCCATCTGCTCTGTTACCTATATATATATATATATTTTTTTTTTGTAACACCTCACATTTTTAACATTCGATCATATTCTCTGGGGCAGTGCCTGACAAATGACATGTCCGTGCTAGGTATAGTGGTGCACAACACACAAGATCAACACACATCCAATTTCATTACGATCCAACATTTCATAATGAAGCGTTTCCTATTAATATCAAACTTACGCGCATACCATTAACAGATCATGTGAGGGGGGCGAGACTGGGGCGAGAAGAAGCTTAACCAAGGCCGCGTTTATAGTGGGCGTGAACAACGCACCTCTTCTGTGATGTCGCCCATAGTGCGCGCTACCGATTAAGAGCAACCGCGCGGCAGATTTGCAAAAATACAAATAATTTGGGCCTTTCGCGCGGCGGCCACGTCACGCGGGCGGTTCAGCCAATGAGGGCAAACCGCGCACGTGACGTCACAGCCACGCCTCCCCGTCGCACAACCCCAAAGAGCAGAAATCGTTTGAGCGACAGGCACCCCCACCATAAACACGGCCCGGCTGTTTACGTTTGCAAGTCTCCAGCAAAATGAGAAGGGGGAGGAATTCAGAGGACACGGCGCAGGAGAAGCGGGGCGTGATTGGGGGAACCTTGACCTGGCGGCCAGCACCTCCTACGTTGTCCGCAATATGCAACTAAAACTCCAATGTAAACCAAATATTAGAACACGTTTAAGATGTCCCGGCTGTTAGGCAGCGTACGAAAGGGATCACTTCATACTGATGTACACAGTCATTTAGAAAAATATTGTAGGTACTTTTTACCATCATATAGGGAACTGGATAGTTATACTGGTGCATGCAATATGAACACACTTATTGTTTTATTTCTAGCCCTGGCAGCTTGTTTCAAATATCGATGGCCTCCTCCCCGGAGGATTTCTGACGCTCCTGGTTCAAATCCTCTCTGATGAAAACATTCCTTCAATTATTTAACATATCTACGTTTTCACCGGGTGGAATTAATGAGCTCGTACAAAATTCATCGAGGAAATTGTCTACATGTTTCCTCCGAGTGTCACTTTGTCAGACTTGGCTGCCGTGCCAGCAGGAGTCAGCTCAGGAACAGCAGTAAGTGCTGGAGCCGGCACCTGCTTTCCACGGACACGGACCTCAGCCAGTGTCTGAGTGCAGCACGTTCTTCCTTTACAGAAGGCAGCACACAGTTACACAAGGTTACATAGTAGATGAGGTTGAAAAAGACATGCGTCCGTCAAGTTGAACCTATGCTAAATTTAGACGACAGATACTTTATCCTATATCCGTACTTACAGTATATTGATCCAGAGGAAGGCAAACACAAACCCCAGTGACATCTCATAAGGGGAAAAATAAATTCCTTCCTGACACCAAATATTGGCAATCAGATTACTCCCTGGATCAGCATCCTTCACGTGTTTAATTATTTGGTATATCCCTGTATACCTTTCCTTTCTAAAAGAATTAAAACTTTTTTTTACCAAATCTATTGTATCTGCCATTACAGTCTCATAGGTACAGACATAAGTGCAGTCCAAAGTGTGTGCATGCGCACACACACGTATATATGTGTACTTACATTACACGAAAAAAGTTCATGATGTAATTAGCTCACGTGTGTGTGTGTATTTATATAGCGCTTTCACAGCAGTAACACGCGTGACATAATAATACTGTATAACACATAATGGGAATAAGCGCTTCAGACATGAAAGTAACAATAGGAAAGGGAGTCCCTGCCCCGAAGAGTTTACAATCCAAGTATACACATACAGTGGCGACAAAAAGCTTGTGAACCCCTTAGATTAAGATCTAATAACATTTTAGGTTTGATATACGTGAAAACCCCTAGTCCTAATAATAGAAAAGATAACCTGATCAAGCAAGTGACACAAATGCCAGATACTTTTTCAACATTTATTTATCCACAAACGATTCAACATCCAATATCCATGTGTGAGAAAGTGTGTGACCCGTTAGATTCAGTACCAGGTGGCGCCCCCTTGAGCAGCAATGACTTCAACGTTTTTCACATCGGGTTTGAGGAATTTTGGCCCATTCCTCCTTACAGAACTGCTTCAACTCAGTAACATTTGAGGGCTTCCTTGCATGGACAGCTCGCTTCAGGTCCTGCCACAACATTTCGATGGGGTTTAGATCCGGGCTGTGACAAGGCCATTCTGCAATGTGGAATTTCTTCTTCTGCAGCCATTCTTTTGTAGATCTGCTTGTATGTTTAGAATCATTGTCTTGCTGCATGACCCACTTTTGCTTCAGCTCACAGACGGATGGCCTGACATTCTCCTCTAGAATCTTCTTATACAGTGCAGAATTCATGGTTGTATCAATGATGGCAAGCCGTCCAGGTCCTGAGGCAGCAAAGCAGCCCCAAACCATCACACTCCCACCACCATGCTTGATGGTTGGCATGAAGTTCTTCTGTTCGAACGCAGTTTTCGTTGTCGCCAAACATAACGTTTCTCATTGAGGCTAAAAAGTTCTACCTTTGACACGCTTGTCCAGAGAACATTGTTCCAGAAGTCTTGTGGATCATCTATGTGCTCACTGGCGAACTTCAGACGGCAGCAATGTTCTTTTTCGAGAGCAGTGGTTTTCTCTTTGCTACCCTTCCATGAACATCATTCTTGCTCAGTCTTTTTCTGATAGTTGAGTCATTAACACTCACAGCCAAGGCGAGAGTGGCCTGCAGATCCTTGGATGTTACTCTGGGGTTCTTTGTGACTTCCTGGATGATTTGCCGGTCTGTTCTTGGAGAGATTTTGGTAGGATGACTGCTCCTGGGTAGAGTGGTCTTGAATTTCATCCATTTGTCAGACAGTGGATTGGTGGAAACACTGAAAGAAGTGTTTTTCTCCAAAGGAGGAGGGAAACTGGAAAACCCTGTTGCGTCCACTCTCTAGATACCTTAATAATAGGATTTTGGTCATACAGAGATTTAGGTGATGGTACGACTAGCACTCGGAGTATAGTGAAGGTAGGTATGACTGGTAACCCCCAAGTAGGTAGAAATACGTTACCTGAAGAGTAATAAAAAAAAACCTCGCTTTTATTTATGCCAACAATATAAAATTATTGGGGTAATTAGAGTCACCTAATGTTAAGTGATAGTGAAAAAAACCATCAAATGGAATTATATGTGTTCTGACAGAAGCAGGTACTATTAATAATAGATACACACTGAGAATTTAATATGCACTCTCAAACCCCTAACGTTTAGGGAATAATTATTTCTTGCCAAAATATGTGTCAGACCTTTAGGTGGGCGAGAACACAAGGGTCTGTGATCGCTGTCGCACTGCCTTACTGTACGGGTCTATTTATCAATATGACCCGTAGGATCATACAATCAGCTGCCTTTAATATGTGCATCAATACAATCCACACAATGATGAGTAATTAGCTAAGTTGCCGATCAATCGGCGAAGATTTAGCTTGGGGTTCACGAAATGGCTGTCAGTGTAGCAGAAGAGTACCAAAGATGCAAAGTTATGTGAAGATCATGTGACCAGACAGTCACTAGATACAATTGGTGCAGTGCTAGAGAGGGCAGGGCTCAAAATGGGGTGTGCCAGAGCCTGTTTCAGAAGAGGAAGGGGATGTGACTTTTATAAATGGTAGCTATAGAAACAAAAAATGCTTGTTACATTATAATACATTACAAATGTAATTCAGAGTTTATTTTAAAAAATGCTACAAGTATTTTCTCATTGTACCCGATTTTTTTTTTTTTTTAAACACACACACACACACACACGTAGGATATTACTAGGTCTACAGCTTTAATGTGACCATTAGTTTTATACAATAAGCTGCCCTGGGACAGGGTAGTCATCATACGTTTTTACACAGCATATGTGAGAATCTTTGTAAAGTATTTCGAGGTTCTGATTTCTAACCCACAGCCTGTCCTAACCCCCTGTGCAGGTCATTTTATCAAAGAAGAGGGGAAGGGGGGCACATGGCGATGTTATGGGGTATGCAGGTGCCTCGACAATACCTTATCACTGCAGTTATGAAAGTGCTATTAGAGGACTCAAAGGTATTGGAAGTCCGTAAAATAGAGTATATTAAACTAAGGTTGTCACCAAATGCTTCCCGACACCCATGAGGAGGCTTGGGAAACACTCCGGAGCGTTGGCGATTCCCCTTATACTCAGCTGTCTGCTTAAGGAATGGAGACGCCGTCACTGTAACGTCACCGGGTGCCAGCTGTTGGCTTTGGCTATGATCCTGCTTGCTGGGGGTTCTGTGTCCCCAGGATCTCTCACAGGAACCAGATTGACACGCTGTTTACAAATCGCCGGGGCAGTCACCGGACGCTTCCAGACACCCGAAGGTGCTTGTGAAGCACTCAGGAGCGCCGAAGTCAGGTCCCCCAGCTCCGCTGGGCGAACGCTACACAATGAATAGAAACGTCCCCACAATATGACGTAATTACATTCCTGACGTACGTTTCGCGTTAGCGCTTTGTCAAGGGAAGCCCCAAACCTTTAGAAATGGTTGTATAACCCTTTCAAGACTGATCAGCATCAATAACTTGCTTTTCTGAGGTTCTCAGAGATTTATTTTGGATTGTGGCATAACGTCTTTCCACACACCTGTATGGCAAACACCAAACTCACAAAGTTTCTGATCTTTATATAGGGTGGGCCTCCCAACCTCACCCCTGAAGATCAATTTAATTATTTAAACACCTGATTCTAATTATCCCCTTTAATTTAGCTGATAAAACCAGCGTTTCACTTACTTTTGCACATACCCTGACTCTTACTTACGCATTGTTTGTCTAATTCATACATCATTTTGTTTCAAAAGACATGGAATTGGTGAATATAAACCCTACTGGATATTTAAGAAAAGACTGGTTTTGATTCAAGAAGGTTATCGTGGAAAAACTATGGAATGTCCGTAATTATCGTTGGGACACACACACACACACACACACACACACACACACACACACACACACAGTGTATTAAAGCTAAAGTGAGCGTAGACCTCCCCCCTCGCGAGTTATTATGGTGTCAGAGGGCAAGGAGAGAGAGGAATGAATGGGGGGGAAGGGGAGAGAGGAATGAATGGGGGGAAAGGGGAGAGAGGAGTGAATGGGGGGGAAGGGGAGAGAGGAATGAATGGGGGGGAAGGGGAGAGAGGAGTGAATGGGGGGGAAGGGGAGAGAGGAATGAATGGGGGGGAAGGGGAGAGAGGAATGAATGGGGGGGAAGGGGAGAGAGGAGTGAATGGGGGGGAAGGGGAGAGAGGAATGAATGGGGGGGAAGGGGAGAGAGGAATGAATGGGGGGGAAGGGGAGAGAGGAATGAATGGGGGGGAAGGGGAGAGAGGAATGAATGGGGGGGAAGGGGAGAGAGGAATGAATGGGGGGGGAAGGGGAGAGAGGAATGAATGGGGGGGGAAGGGGAGAGAGAGGAATGAATGGGGGGGAAGGGGAGAGAGGAATGAATGGGGGGGGAAGGAGAGAGAGGAATGAATGGGGGGGAAGGGGAGAGAGGAATGAATGGGGGGAAAGGGGAGAGAGGAGTGAATGGGGGGGAAGGGGAGAGAGGAATGAATGGGGGGGAAGGGGAGAGAGGAGTGAATGGGGGGGAAGGGGAGAGAGGAATGAATGGGGGGGAAGGGGAGAGAGGAGTGAATGGGGGGGAAGGGGAGAGAGGAATGAATGGGGGGGAAGGGGAGAGAGGAATGAATGGGGGGGAAGGGGAGAGAGGAATGAATGGGGGGGAAGGGGAGAGAGGAATGAATGGGGGGGGAAGGGGAGAGAGGAAT
This sequence comes from Ascaphus truei, assembly GCF_040206685.1. Classification (NCBI taxonomy): domain Eukaryota; kingdom Metazoa; phylum Chordata; class Amphibia; order Anura; family Ascaphidae; genus Ascaphus; species Ascaphus truei. Next base: position 32,160,016 of record NC_134500.1, read on the forward strand.
GAATGGGGGGGGAAGGGGAGAGAGGAATGAATGGGGGGGGAAGGGGAGAGAGAGGAATGAATGGGGGGGAAGGGGAGAGAGGAATGAATGGGGGGGAAGGAGAGAGAGGAATGAATGGGGGTGGGAAGGAGAGAGAGGAATGAATGGGGGGGGAAGGGGAGAGAGAGGAATGAATGGGGGGGAAGGGGAGAGAGGAATGAATGGGGGGGGAAGGAGAGAGAGGAATGAATGGGGGTGGGAAGGAGAGAGAGGAATGAATGGGGGGGGGAAGGGGAGAGAGAGGAATGAATGGGGGGGAAGGGGAGAGAGGAATGAATGGGGGGGAAGGGAGAGAGGAGTGAATGGGGGGGAAGGGGAGAGAGGAATGAATGGGGGGAAGGGGAGAGAGGAATGAATTGGGGGAAGGGGAGAGAGGAATGAATTGGGGGAAGGGGAGAGAGGAATGAATGGGGGGAAGGGGAGAGAGGAATGAATGGGGGGAAGGGGAGAGAGGAGTGAATGGGGGGAAGGGGAGAGAGGAGTGAATGGGGGGGAAGGGGAGAGAGGAGTGAATGGGGGAAGGGGAGAGAGGAATGAATGGGGGGGAAGGGGAGAGAGGAATGAATGGGGGGAAGGGGAGAGAGGAATGAATGGGGGGAAGGGAGAGAGGAATGAATGGGGGGAAGGGGAGAGAGGAATGAATGGGGGGAAGGGGAGAGAGGAATGAATGGGAAGGGGAGAGAGGAATGAATGGGGGGAAGGGGAGAGAGGAGTGAATGGGGGGAAGGGGAGAGGAGTGAATGGGGGAGGGAGAGAGAGGAATAGGAGGAGGGAGAGAGGAGTAGGAGGGGAGATGGGGGAAGAGGAATAGGAGGGGGGAGGAGGGGGAAGAGGAATAGGAGGGGGGAGAAGAGGAATAGGAGGGGGGAGGGGGGGGAGAAGAGGAGACATTACCGATAAAGTAACAGGGAATTGTAGAGCGGCAACCGGATGAACTAATGTGATTATTGGGGGGGCTCCCCCTATTCCCCGGACTCTCCAGTTTGGGCTGTTGAGCCAAAGATGACGCTACCCTCTCCAGTTTAGGGGTTCAATTGCACTGGATCCTCTGGCCCAGAAATGGTTAAAAAGAGCAGTCACAACCTTTCTAAACCACTTATTATTATTGTTATTAACATTTTGATGATTATCATACTTCTAGAAGTGTAACCAAACATTTGGCTGGGGGTTAGGGGGCGCACCCTGTCAGAGCCGGTACAGATAAGGAGGGAGGATGGGGCTTTGCCTGCGCAAACTCCTGCTCAGCACACAGAAGGGAGCAGCCAGAGGAGATCAAACCCACCCTCTCCCGGGTTCTCCGCGCCAGACACACAAATGTATTGTTTTCAGCCCATTAACATGCCACGGCCAGTGGGCCGTTTTGGTCCCTGAAGGCATTGAATCTGACCCCAGAGAACTGAAATCCGTGAGATTTGGGGGTCCTGCTCTGTGCCCCCCACTTCCCCCCCCAGAAAAAAATAATTGTATTTTACTGGAAAAGTTCTCATTTTTATCAGTGAGATGTTACTGAAATCGGAGCAGCTGATGCCAAAATAAAATCAATGAAACCGAACCCCATATCAGTGAAATTACGTGAGGTCACAGGTCAAGGGTCACAGGTCACGTAATCACAAGGTCAGAGTTCGGAGTTCGCCAGATGATATAAAAGGGGACGATAATTTTACCTTGAATAAATCCGCCACCAGACCGTAATCCGACACCTGGAAGATTGGAGCCTCGGGGTCCTTGTTTATGGCAATAATAGTCTATAAAACAAAATATATACATTTATCACATTATAAATAGAGGGAGGAGGAGGCGTCACAGGGGGGAGGAGGCGTCATCACGGGGGGGAAGGAGGAGGCGTCACGGGGGGGAAGGAGGAGGCGTCACGGGGGGGGAAGGAGGAGGCGTCACGGGGGAGAAGGAGGAGGCGTCACGGGGGAGAAGGAGGAGGCGTCACGGGGGGGGGGGGAGAAGGAGGAGGCGTCACGGGGGGGAAAGAATGAGTTACTAGGGGGGGGAAGGAGGATACGTCACGGGGGGAGGAAGGAGGAGGCGTCACGGGGGGAGGAAGGAGGCGGCGTCACGGGGGGGAAGGAGGCGGCGTCAGGGGGGGAAGGAGGTGGCGTCGTCAGGGGGGGAAGGAGGCGGCGGCATCAGGGGGGGGAAGGAGGCGGTGTCGTCAGGGGGGGGAAGGATGCGGCGTCGTCAGGGGGGGAAGGAGGCGGTGTCGTTAGGGGGGGAAGGATGCGGCGTCGTCAGGGGGGGAAGGAGGCGGCGGCGTCAGGGGGGGGAAGGAGGCGGCGGCGTCAGGGGGGGGAAGGAGGCGGCGGCGTCAGGAGGCGGCGGCGTCGGGGGGGGGAAGGAGGCGGCGTCGGGGGGGGGGAGGCGGCGTCGTCGGGGGGAGGAAGGAGGAGGCGTCGTCGTCAGGGGGGGGAAGGAGGCGGCGTCGTCAGGGGGGAAGGAGGCGGCGTCGTCAGGGGGGGAAGGAGGCGGCGTCAAGGGGGGGAGAAGGAGGAGGCGTCAAGGGGGGCGGAAGGATGAAGTATCAAGGGGCGTGGGGGGAGGAGGGGTAAAGGAAACAAATTCCCACTAGCTGTATATAGATAGATGAGAAAAGCTGTATACAAACACATAGTAAGAGCTGTAGGTAGGTATATAGGAGGGTTACCTTACTATCCTTCATACCAGCCAGGTGTTGGATGGCTCCAGAAATTCCAACAGCAATATACACTTCCTGTAACAGAACATTACACACACACCGTGCCGGTCAGGGGGTCCCACCAGGGAAACACTGAGGGGTATGGGAAGAAACCCGTTACTGTATCACTGGGGGGAAACAGACAGCTCCCATCCACATTAAGTCCCTTATTTTATAAATGATTGAAAAATAATCACCAAGATTTGAGAGTTCAGTCCCTCCTAGGACCAAGGTAACCCAGCGGCGTGTTTATGGGGTCACACGCAGTGATATATGCGCCTTCACAAAGCCATGTATTACAGTCATGTGTAAGCCTGGGGACACGGAGACACGGGAGGGGGGGATATCTCTGTGTGTGCTGAGACCCGGGAGGGGGGATATCTCTGTGTGCTGAGACCCGGGAGGGGGGGATATCTCTGTGTCCTGGTTCCGGGAGGGGGGATATCTCTGTGTGCTGAGACCCGGGAGGGGGGGATATCTCTGTGTCCTGGTTCCGGGAGGGGGGATATCTCTGTGTGCTGAGACACGGGAGGGGGGGATATCTCTGTGCTGAGACCCGGGAGGGGGGATATCTCTGTGTGTGCTGAGACCCGGGAGGGGGGATATCTTTGTGTGCTGAGACCCGGGAGGGGGGATATCTCTGTGTGTGCTGAGACCCGGGAGGGGGGATATCTCTGTGTGTGCTGAGACCCGGGAGGGGGGATATCTTTGTGTGCTGAGACCCGGGAGCGGGGGATATCTCTGTGTGTGCTGAGACCCGGGAGGGGGGATATCTCTGTGTGTGCTGAGACCCGGGAGGGGGGATATCTTTGTGTGCTGAGACACGGGAGCGTGGGATATCTCTGTGTGTGCTGAGACCCGGGAGGGGGGATATCTTTGTGTGCTGAGACCCGGGAGGGGGGATATCTCTGTGTGTGCTGAGACCCGGGAGGGGGGATATCTTTGTGTGCTGAGACCCGGGAGGGGGGATATCTCTGTGTGTGCTGAGACCCGGGAGGGGGGATATCTCTGTGTGTGCCGAGACCCGGGAGGGGGGATATCTTTGTGTGCTGAGACCCGGGAGGAGGGGATATCTCTGTGCTGAGACCCGGGAGGGGGGGATATCTCTGTGTGCTGAGACACGGGAGGAGGGGATATCTCTGTGCTGAGACCCGGGAGGGGGGGATATCTCTGTGTGCTGAGACACGGGAGGAGGGGATATCTCTGTGCTGAGACACGGGAGGGGGGGGATATCTCTGTGCTGAGACCCGGGAGGGGGGGATATCTCTGTGTGCTGAGACACGGGAGGAGGGGATATCTCTGTGCTGAGACACGGGAGGAGGGGATATCTCTGTGCTGAGACCCGGGAGGGGGGGATATCTCTGTGTGCTGAGACACGGGAGGAGGGGATATCTCTGTGCTGAGACCCGGGAGGGGGGGATATCTCTGTGTGCTGAGACACGGGAGGAGGGGATATCTCTGTGCTGAGACCCGGGAGGGGGGGATATCTCTGTGTGCTGAGACACGGGAGGGGGGGATATCTCTGTGCTGAGACCCGGGAGGGGGGGATATCTCTGTGTGCTGAGACACGGGAGGAGGGGATATCTCTGTGCTGAGACCCGGGAGGGGGGGATATCTCTGTGTGCTGAGACACGGGAGGAGGGGATATCTCTGTGCTGAGACCCGGGAGGGGGGGATATCTCTGTGTGCTGAGACACGGGAGGAGGGGATATCTCTGTGCTGAGACCCGGGAGGGGGGAATATCTCTGTGTCCTGGTTCCGGGAGGGGGGATATCTCTGTGTGTGCTGAGACACGGGAGGAGGGGATATCTCTGTGCTGAGACCCGGGAGGGGGGGATATCTCTGTGTGCTGAGACACGGGAGGAGGGGATATCTCTGTGTGCTGAGACCCGGGAGGGGGGATATCTCTGTGTGCTGAGACACGGGAGGAGGGGATATCTCTGTGTGCTGAGACACGGGAGGGGGGATATCTCTGTGTGCTGAGACACGGGAGGGGGGATATCTCTGTGTGCTGAGACACGGGAGCGGGGGATATCTCTGTGTGCTGAGACACGGGAGCGGGGGATATCTCTGTGTGCTGAGACACGGGAGGGGGGATATCTCTGTGTGCTGAGACACGGGAGGGGGGATATCTCTGTGTGCTGAGACACGGGAGCGGGGGATATCTCTGTGTGCTGAGACACGGGAGCGGGGGATATCTCTGTGCTGAGACCCGGGAGGAGGGGATATCTCTGTGTGTGCTGAGACACGGGAGGAGGGGATATCTCTGTGCTGAGACCCGGGAGCGGGGGATATCTCTGTGTGTGCTGAGACACGGGAGGAGGGGATATCTCTGTGTGCTGAGACACGGGAGGGGGGGATATCTCTGTGTGCGGAGACACGGGATCGGGGGATATCTCTGTAAGCTGAGAGAGCGGGGGATATCTTTGTATGCTGAGACCCGGGAGGGGAGAGAGGGAGGGGGGGGATTTCCTCTGGCTGCTCCCTTCTGTGTAATATCACTCTGTGCTGAGCAAGAGTTTGCACAGACAAAGCCCCCTCTCTCCTCCCTCCTTATCTGTACCGGCTCCGACAGGGAGCGCTAGAGGTGGAGTATAAACACTCAATTCACAAGTGCGCTGATCCCATAAGAATAAATAATGACATTGTTACGTTTTAAACTACTGCCCCCTAACTCCATCGCCCCTAACCCCTTACCCTATCCCCCCCTCACTTCCCATTGTAAAGAACATTTTTCTTTATTTCCAAACAAACACATTTTTGATTGGCAGCAGAATGCCCGCCTGGCACTATTTCTTTGTATGAGAACCAGGGGTTCCTCTAGAGACAAACAGTGCCAACTCCAGGGCGGGGACCCCTCGGTTCCCGCGATATCTATCCAGTGATGTTACCGGTTTTAAATCTCCCTCTGGGTCAAACAGAATGGCCACCACATCTTGTGGGCCAATAGGAAGCGTCCACGTCGCTGGTTTCGGCTTCCTATTCAACAGCTATTTAAATCCCTGTTAAAAACCAGGGGGGGAAATACCGATAACCTCACTAATAAGTATGGGGAGGGGGAGGCTAGATAGTTGGGGAGGGGGAGGGAGGCTAGATAGTTGGAGAGGGGGGAGGCTAGATAGTTGGGGAGGGGGGGAGGCTAGATAGTTGGGGAGGGTGGGAGGCTAGATAGTTGGGGAGGGTGGGAGGCTAGATAGTTGGGGAGGGTGGGAGGCTAGATAGTTGGGGAGGGTGGGAGGCTAGATAGTTGGGGAGGGTGGGAGGCTAGATAGTTGGGGAGGGTGGGAGGCTAGATAGTTGGGGAGGGGGGAGGCTAGATAGTTGGGGAGGGGGAGGCTAGATAGTTGGGGAGGGGGGGAGGCTAGATAGTTGGGGAGGGGAGGGAGGCTAGATAGTTGGTGAGGGGGAGGCTAGATAGTTGGGGAGGGGAGTGAGGCTACATAGTTGGGGAGGGGAGGGAGGCTAGATAGTTGGGGAGGGGAGGGAGGCTAGATAGTTGGGATGGGGGGGGCTAGATAGTTGGGGAGGGGAGGGAGGCTAGATAGTTGGGGAGGGAGGCTAGATAGTTGGGGAGGGAGGCTAGATAGTTGGGGAGGGAGGCTAGATAGTTGGGGAGGGAGGCTAGATAGTTGGGGAGGGGGGGCTAGATAGTTGGGGAGGGGGGGCTAGATAGTTGGGGAGGGGGGAGGCTAGATAGTTGGGGAGGGAGGCTAGATAGTTGGGGAGGGAGGCTAGATAGTTGGGGAGGGAGGCTAGATAGTTGGGGAGGGAGGCTAGATAGTTGGGGAGGGAGGCTAGATAGTTGGGGAGGGAGGCTAGATAGTTGGGGTTGGGGAGGCTAGATAGTTGGGGAGGGGGAGGCTAGATAGTTAGGGAGGGGGAGGCTAGATAGTTAGGGAGGGGGAGGCTAGATAGTTGGGGAGGGGGAGGCTGGATAGTTGGGGAGGGGGAGGCTAGATAGTTGGGGAGGGGGAGGCTAGATAGTTGGGGAGGGGGAGGCTAGATAGTTGGGGAGGGGGAGGCTAGATAGTTGGGGAGGGGGAGGCTAGATAGTTGGGGAGGGGGGAAGGCTAGATAGTTGGGGAGGGGGGAAGGCTAGATAGTTGGGGAGGGGGAGGCTAGATAGTTGGGGAGGGGAGGGAGGCTAGATAGTTGGGGAGGGAGGCTAGATAGTTGGGGAGGGGGAGGCTAGATAGTTGGGGAGGGGGAGGCTAGATAGTTGGGATGGGGGAGGCTAGATAGTTGGGATGGGGGAGGCTAGATAGTTGGGGAGGGCAGGGAGGCTAGATAGGTGGGGAGGGGGAGGCTAGATAGATGGGGAGGGGGGAAGGCTAGATAGTTGGGGGGGGGAAGGCTAGATAGTTGGGGAGGGGGAGGCTAGATAGTTGGGGAGTGGAGGGAGGCTAGATAGTTGGGGAGGGGGAGGCTAGATAGTTGGGGAGGGGGAGGCTAGATAGTTGGGGAGGGGGGAAGGCTAGATAGTTGGGGAGGGAGGCTAGATAGTTGGGGAGGCTAGAGATAGTTGGGATGGGGGGAGGCTAGATAGTTGGGGAGGGGGAGGCTAGATAGTTGGGGAGGGGGAGGCTAGATAGTTGGGGAGGGGGAGGCTAGATAGTTGGGGAGGGGGAGGCTAGATAGTTGGGGAGGGGGAGGCTAGATAGTTGGGGAGGGGGAGGCTAGATAGTTGGGGAGGGGGGAGGCTAGATAGTTGGGATGGGGGGAGGCTAGATAGTTGGGGAGGGGAGGGAGGCTAGATAGTTGGGGAGGGGAGGGAGGCTAGATAGTTGGGGAGGGGGAGGCTAGATAGTTGGGGAGGGGGGAAGGCTAGATAGTTGGGGAGGGGGGAAGGCTAGATAGTTGGGGAGGGAGGCTAGATAGTTGGGGAGGCTAGAGATAGTTGGGATGGGGGGAGGCTAGATAGTTGGGGAGGGGGAGGCTAGATAGTTGGGGAGGGGGAGGCTAGATAGTTGGGGAGGGGGAGGCCAGATAGTTGGGGAGGGGGAGGCTAGATAGTTGGGGAGGGGGAGGCTAGATAGTTGGGGAGGGGGAGGCTAGATAGTTGGGATGGGGGGGAGGCTAGATAGTTGGGGAGGGGAGGGAGGCTAGATAGTTGGGGAGGGAGGCTAGATAGTTGGGGAGGGGAGGGAGGCTAGATAGTTGGGGAGGGAGGCTAGATAGTTGGGGAGGGAGGCTAGATAGTTGGGGAGGGAGGCTAGATAGTTGGGGAGGGAGGCTAGATAGTTGGGGAGGGAGGCTAGATAGTTGGGGAGGGAGGCTAGATAGTTGGGGAGGGAGGCTAGATAGTTAGGGAGGGAGGCTAGATAGTTGGGGAGGGAGGCTAGATAGTTGGGGAGGGAGGCTAGATAGTTGGGGAGGGAGGCTAGATAGTTGGGGAGGGAGGCTAGATAGTTGGGGAGGGGGGGCTAGATAGTTGGGGAGGGAGGCTGGATAGTTGGGGAGGGAGGGGAGATAGTTGGGGAGGGAGGCTAGATAGTTGGGGAGGGAGGCTAGATAGTTGGGGAGGGAGGCTAGATAGTTGAGGAGGGAGGCTAGATAGTTGGGGAGGGAGGCTAGATAGTTGGGGAGGGAGGCTAGATAGTTGGGGAGGGAGGCTAGATAGTTGGGGAGGGAGGCTAGATAGTTGGGGAGGGGGGGCTAGATAGTTGGGGAGGGAGGCTGGATAGTTGGGGAGGGAGGGGAGATAGTTGGGGAGGGAGGCTAGATAGTTGGGGAGGGAGGCTAGATAGTTGGGGAGGGAGGCTAGATAGTTGGGGAGGGAGGCTAGATAGTTGGGGAAGGGAGGAAGGCTAGATAGTTGGGGAGGGGAGGGAGGCTAGATAGTTGGGGAGGGGGGAGGCTAGATAGTTGGGGAGGGGGGAGGCTAGATAGTTGGGGAGGGCGGAGGCTAGATAGTTGGGGGAGGCTAGATAGTTGGGGAGGGAAGCTAGATAGTTGGGGAGGGGAGGGAGGCTAGATAGTTGGGGAGGGGAGGAAGGCTAGATAGTTGGGGAGGGGAGGAAGGCTAGATAGTTGGGGAGGGGGAGGCTAGATAGTTGGGATGGGGGAGGCTAGATAGTTGGGGATGGGGGAGGCTAGATAGTTGGGGATGGGGGAGGCTAGATAGTTGGGGAGGGGAGGGAGGCTAGATAGTTGGGGAGGGGGAGGCTAGATAGTTGGGGAGGGGGAGGCTAGATAGTTGGGGAGGGAGGCTAGATAGTTGGGGAGGGGGAGGCTAGATAGTTGGGGAGGGGGAGGCTAGATAGTTGGGGAGGGGAGGGAGGCTAGATAGTTGGGGAGGGGGGGCTAGATAGTTGGGGAGGGGGGGCTAGATAGTTGGGGAGGGGGGCTAGATAGTTGGGGAGGGGGGAGGCTAGATAGTTGGGGAGGGAGGCTAGATAGTTGGGGAGGGAGGCTAGATAGTTGGGGAGGGAGGCTAGATAGTTGGGGAGGGAGGCTAGATAGTTGGGGAGGGAGGCTAGATAGTTGGGGTTGGGGAGGCTAGATAGTTGGGGTTGGGGAGGCTAGATAGTTGGGGAGGGGGAGGCTAGATAGTTAGGGAGGGGGAGGCTAGATAGTTGGGGAGGGGGAGGCCCGGGAGGATGGGATATCTCTGTGTCCTGGTTCCGGGAGGGGGGATATCTCTGTGTGCTGAGACACGGGAGGAGGGGATATCTCTGTGCTGAGACCCGGGAGCGGGGGATATCTCTGTGTGTGCTGAGACACGGGAGGAGGGGATATCTCTGTGTGCTGAGACACGGGAGGGGGGGATATCTCTGTGTGCGGAGACACGGGATCGGGGGATATCTCTGTAAGCTGAGAGAGCGGGGGATATCTTTGTATGCTGAGACCCGGGAGGGGAGAGAGGGAGGGGGGGGATTTCCTCTGGCTGCTCCCTTCTGTGTAATATCACTCTGTGCTGAGCAAGAGTTTGCACAGACAAAGCCCCCTCTCTCCTCCCTCCTTATCTGTACCGGCTCCGACAGGGAGCGCTAGAGGTGGAGTATAAACACTCAATTCACAAGTGCGCTGATCCCATAAGAATAAATAATGACATTGTTACGTTTTAAACTACTGCCCCCTAACTCCATCGCCCCTAACCCCTTACCCTATCCCCCCCTCACTTCCCATTGTAAAGAACATTTTTCTTTATTTCCAAACAAACACATTTTTGATTGGCAGCAGAATGCCCGCCTGGCACTATTTCTTTGTATGAGAACCAGGGGTTCCTCTAGAGACAAACAGTGCCAACTCCAGGGCGGGGACCCCTCGGTTCCCGCGATATCTATCCAGTGATGTTACCGGTTTTAAATCTCCCTCTGGGTCAAACAGAATGGCCACCACATCTTGTGGGCCAATAGGAAGCGTCCACGTCGCTGGTTTCGGCTTCCTATTCAACAGCTATTTAAATCCCTGTTAAAAACCAGGGGGGGAAATACCGATAACCTCACTAATAAGTATGGGGAGGGGGAGGCTAGATAGTTGGGGAGGGGGAGGGAGGCTAGATAGTTGGAGAGGGGGGAGGCTAGATAGTTGGGGAGGGGGGGAGGCTAGATAGTTGGGGAGGGTGGGAGGCTAGATAGTTGGGGAGGGTGGGAGGCTAGATAGTTGGGGAGGGTGGGAGGCTAGATAGTTGGGGAGGGTGGGAGGCTAGATAGTTGGGGAGGGTGGGAGGCTAGATAGTTGGGGAGGGTGGGAGGCTAGATAGTTGGGGAGGGGGGAGGCTAGATAGTTGGGGAGGGGGAGGCTAGATAGTTGGGGAGGGGGGGAGGCTAGATAGTTGGGGAGGGGAGGGAGGCTAGATAGTTGGTGAGGGGGAGGCTAGATAGTTGGGGAGGGGAGTGAGGCTACATAGTTGGGGAGGGGAGGGAGGCTAGATAGTTGGGGAGGGGAGGGAGGCTAGATAGTTGGGATGGGGGGGGCTAGATAGTTGGGGAGGGGAGGGAGGCTAGATAGTTGGGGAGGGAGGCTAGATAG